>NC_142160.1:16382857-16534591 GCF_024610735.1 Ursus americanus | reverse complement strand
TGACACAGCCATCCAGCCTTGCCGGTTCTTTGGAGGTGGCAGAACCGAGCCAGCCTGCCCACGTGACAAGCGGCCACAGCAGAGAGGCCACTGCTCCCCTCCGCACAGCGAGGCTTCCCCCACCTTTGCTGTTTGCCCAATTATTTTCTATCTGGCCCATCTCACTCATTCTTGTTATCTGCACTCCCACTGTAGGCATGCGAGTTGATAACCTTTGAAAATGAAATCCTGCCAAGCGCTCTCTAATAAAGATTTGGCAACATTTCCAAAGTAGCTGAGACTTTTATTTTATTTTTTTTAAATTCACTCTTGCCTATAAGGGATTTGGGTCGTGACCGAAACCGTCCCATCGGATTACCCAGCAGCGTATGTACAATCTGACTCTCTGGTTTTCTGACCATCCAGACGTCTGGGAGACCTGGAAACGAGACAGGAAAGAAGGGGCGGTGGGGAACACAGCAGACTGTGCACCCACATACCTCCTTCTGTCTTCCTTATGCTCCCAGCCATCTTGCCCCCATAAATATACCAAAGGTTGCAAACCTGTGACTGAAATGCTTCTGTCAAGAATCCATACGCATCCTAGTAGGGTTTTCAAAGACAAAGAAATGCTACCAAAAACCAGACAGGACTTCACTATAATGGCTGCATGTCACAGCTGCAGAGGTGGTGACGAAGGTAGTCTGGAACAAGACAGACCCCAAGACGCCCCCTTGACTGCCCCGTCCATGTCCTCCCTCCGAGCCCACGCTGCTTCCACAGGAATTCATTCTCAGGATACTTAGTAACTGTCACTCACTGGTGAGACGCCGAGAGGCATACGCGCCATGATCACGGTCATGACACACGCTGAGGACACAAGGACTCGGGTGCCTGCCCGAGAGAACACCGCTACTGTCATCCCGCCTCATCGCGCCGGGGATCATTCCGCACGGCCGGACGAGCACCCACCCGGGAATGGGAGCTTATAAACCTGCACTTCACAAAAGAAAGTCAAACCATTAAGTTATTATCACATTTAAAAGCAAAGAGCAGAAAATTAACCTGCCAAAGAAAACAGTTCTCGGGAGCAGCGGCTGGAACGAGGGCAGGTGGGGCGAGAGGAACTGGAGCACGGCCCGAACAAGAAGCACCTGAACTCAGGTGAAGCCAACTCCACCGCCAGGTCCGGCCAAATGGAATCTTCTCAGTAAAAGGGCGGGGCTGCGATCCACGCCAGGGAAGACGGAGTTCAGACACTTCAAAGCATCTCTTTCTCACTAAAGGAGGTTTCTTTCCTTCTAAGTGCCTGCTAGGAGATCAGGGGCATGTGAGCGACTTCTAACCGATGTGTCTCAGAGCTCAGAGCAAGAGGGAACGAAGGTGCTGCGGTCTCCATGGATCAATTAAAGATCAATCAGAAGCGGAATGAAAATATTCCAAAATTACAAAGTGAATCCATGGGGGGGGTGATGGGGTTTGACTGAGAAGAAGTGGCTTTGCACGGCGCCTCAAGAACATGGCAGCTAGGTGGGGGGGGGGTGTACCCCGTACGCCTCCTCCATCACGGGATCGCAGGTCTTTCTCTCTTGAGGCAACAAGAGAAAAATGCCAGTCATCTGAAAATCAAGTCCTGGGCACAAGAGGTAGCCACCTGGGTTAGTGAGGAAACTGAACTTCCCTGTCTTTGTTCCCAGGGCTGACTGCCCTCTAACCTTGCTAAACTACAGCCAAGCATTTCCATTTCTCTCTTCCTTCCTTTCCTCAGACCCCTTTATTTGTCGCTGTACGATGCCTGAACGCTCGGCCTGAAAGTGCTCTTCAGGCGAAATGGCTTATGGATAGGCGTCATGAATGGGGGCTCTCTCCGTGAGCTACAGGCTTGCACTTAATTCTGGGCCACATTTACAGAGGGGCAATTGCAGCTCCTGGAGCAGCAGCAAGGGACTTCAGATATTTCATGAGCTGCTACATAAAGGTCTGGAAGGCACAAAAGAGATCCAATGGGCTGACGTTACAGGCAAGCCGATTAGAACTCAACAAGTTGAATCTCTTCAACTACAGCAATGTTTGCTTTGTCGAGTACTGAACTCTATCACTGGGCATGCGTAACAGACCTGAAAAAAACCCTGTCAGGAGCACCCTGGAAGGTATGCCAGCACTGGACAGGAAAGCGGTAAGTCTCCATCTAAGGATCCTACAATTCTGCAGTAAATACGTCACAGGAATAGTTTCTCCATAATGAGATACACAGTTGTACGCATCCATGCAATGGGGCCATTTAACAAACACGAGCTTCAGGAAGAAACTACACAGGAGAGGCGCGCCTATCTCTTACTCTGTAGCAGGGGCTGATTCTCTCCTGGATTTGGATAAAAACTGACCAGTCAATAGACTTGAACTCAGAAAAAGGACTGGAAAAAATAGAGATTGAAAGGCCAGAACTTTCAAGGTCAAATCTAACAGGCAAAAGGAGCAATATTTGTAAATTACACATGGATAGGACATGAGGGTGGAACTTAATGGCAAGGGTTTTTATTATTACTATTATTTTTACCTTCTTAAAAATTTTAAATGCCTACTCTAATAGGAAATTTAGGATTCTGGTTTTTCCATTCTGGGTAAGGAGGAGGAGAATGAAAAATCCCACCTCTGCCCCTGCCCGTGTCTGCATGGGCAACACGAAAGCTATAAAGAATTGCCATTCTGGGGCGCCTGGGTGGCTCAGTCAGTTAAATGTCCAAATCTTGATTTCGGTTCAGGTCATGATCTCAGGGTCATGAGATCAAGCTTCACATCTGGCTCCACACTCAGTGGGGAGTCGGCCTGAGACTCTCCCCCGCCCCCCGCCGGCCCCTCCCCCTGCTGGCCCGGCACCTCTCTCTCTTGCTCTCTCTCAAATAAATAAATAAATCTAAAAAAAACAAAAAAACAAAAAAACGAACTTCCATTCCAAAGCTCTCTACAGATGACAGCCTCCTTGACCAAATGCCACAGGGCTGGCAAAGATTTCTAAACAGATTAATGAGAGGCTTCTGAGAATGTTAACTCAGAACCGTTGTTTCCAAAATTTAGCTTAGGTCTCTTGGAGAAAAGCTGGTCAGTCAAAAAGAAAGGTATGGATGAGAATATTGCGAGACTCACTGGTCTAACTGCTGTAAAGTACCAACATTTTATGCAAAATTGCTATTACTGCACTAGTGACACTGTCTTAGAAGTCTGTGAATCTCTGTCATTTGAAAAGCTAATCATAACGTAATGTTAACATATGGAAACCAGGCTATTCTTATTCTCTGGGCTCACGTGTCCCAACTGACCACAGCATTTTCTTAGCACCAGAAGGGTTGTTCTTACAACATTCCTGGCCACTTTTGCATTTCCTTCTTTAGAACCCTTTAAATAAAAACAAAAGCAGAGAGGGAAAAAAACAAAAAACAACGTGCAATTTTCTATAGCAAGTAAAAGCCGGGATCTGTTTAGTGTGTGTATTCCCTGCAATTCACCGGTACGCCCTTTCTTAAGAAAACGACAATCAAAAATAACTTCGAGGCGCCACCAATGTTTGCCACCAAGCCATTTCACATGGTCCCATCACCCCAAATGCACATGCGCCTCCACTCTGGCACACGAACCGTCCACCATACACACACCCAACAGTCAAGAAAAGAAGACCTTCCTAAGAAAGCGAGTCACACGGACACTAGCTTCACACTCCCGGTGCGGTCTGCCGGGAGTGAAACATACACAGTCAGCCCATACACATTCACGTGGCCTCAAAGTATCTCCCCAGCAAAGACTTACTCATTAGAAAGGGGAAACTAGTCATTTTAACGTACAGAAGACTGGCAGACGCTACGTGCCACCACCAAGGTACCAAAGTTAAAATCATGAGTAACGAACCAAGTCAACATCACGTACTTCCTGTTCAGAGGCGCTAAGAACCCAGCACTTCTCTGGTGTTCTTGCTAACCCTGAATTAATCATGACATTAGATAATCTACAAAATAACTGGCCTGTAACCTTCAAAAAGAGTGCTAGCTGTTGGGGCGCCTGGGTGGCACAGCGGTTAAGCGTCTGCCTTCGGCTCAGGGCGTGATCCTGGCGTTATGGGATCGAGCCCCACATCAGGCTCCTCTGCTATGAGCCTGCTTCTTCCTCTCCCACTCCCCCTGCTTGTGTTCCCTCTCTCGCTGGCTGTCTCTATCTCTGTCAAATAAATAAATAAAATCTTTAAAAAAAAAAAAAAAAAAAAAAGAGTGCTAGCTGTTGGAGCGCCTGGGTGGCTCAGTCGGTTAAACATCTGGCTTTTGATTTCGGCTCAGGTCACGATCTCTGGGTCCTGGGATCGAGCCTCGTGTTGGGCTCCACGCTCAGAGGGGAGTCGACTTGAGGATTCTCTCCATCTTCCTCTGCCCCTCCCCCCACTTGCATGTGCGCATGCTTTCCCTCTCTCTAAAATAAATAAATCTTTCAAAAGAAAAAAGAGCTAGTTGTTGAAAGAAAGGGGAAAAAAGGAGAAAAAGGGGAAAGAAGTATGACACAGTCTACAAAGGGGACGTGGACCAAATGACAGCTAAATGTGTTCTTGGCCCAGAAAACAGACAATTGGCAAAACTTGAATGAAATTTGTAGATTGGATAATAATATTAAATCAATGTTAATATCCAGACTTTTAACAGAATGTTAACTGTCTGTACTTCGGGTTATAATAACAGAATGTCCTTGGTTTGAATAAATACCCAGTGAAATCCATAACGCCATAGGGGCATCATGTGTGTAATTTGCTCCCAAATTTTCAGAAAAAAAAAACCTTATATACATAGATTTGTACACACACATATATGTGGGGGGGGGCGCATGTGTATGGAGAGGAGAGAGAGAATATGATCAAGTAAGCATGGTAACATGTAAAACATAAACATTAACATTTGGGGAATGTGGGAAGCTTACACAGGGATTCCTCACAACATTTCTGTGACTTCCCCAAGTAGAAAGTTTTTCAAAATTAAAAAAATAATAATGATGACCCTGAGCTTTCCGAGGAGGGAGCTGGAGAAGGGGGAGGAATATAGCACACCTCCATCCCATTTGCTCCCCCATCCCCAACACTGAGGAGCATTGGGTTGTTCTGGGATTCCCTGAGAGCCACTGCAGAAGCCTGCAGTGAGCTCCCCAGGGCGCCACTACGGCTCCAAATCCCCGGGGCCTAACACAGGGCCTGCCGTCTACTAGAGGCTCAAGAAATGCCAATGAATGAATTAACGAGCTATAAGAAGTATCCGAAAGAAACCGCGACAGCCCCCATCATGGTGCTCCAGCTGCAAAGCTGGTAGGACTATGGCCCTCTTGTATAAACCGCTGGGTGGGAATGAGGGGCAGGAGGCTTCCGAATAAAGAGGAAGATATGGCTCTCCCAGGGGGTATTCTTTTTACTGAGGAGGAAGGGTAACTGAGCCTGTGCCGTAGAGCTGTCCTGCAGTGGCCCTGTGCCTCTGGACGGGGTGAGGAAGGGCATGCATTCCAGGTGCGATGTGTGCCAGCATCCAGGGTCTCTGTGGGAGCCGGTGTAAGCTATCTGATGCACTGAGATAAAAAGAAATGAAGACCAGGGAGGCTCGCCGAGGTGGCTCAGCCGGTTAGGCATCTGACTCTTGGTTTCAGCTCAGGTCGAGATCTCATGGGTTGTGGGATCGAGCCCTGCGTCAGGCTCCACGCTCAGCGGGAAGGCTGCTTGAAGATTCTCTGCTTTTGCCCCCCCCACCCGTTAAATAAATAAAGAATCTTAAAAAAAAAAAAAAAAGATGGGGCGCCTGGGTGGCACAGCGGTTAAGCGTCTGCCTTCGGCTCAGGGCGTGATCCCAGCATTATGGGATCGAGCCCCACATCAGGCTCCTCCACTATGAGCCTGCTTCTTCTTCTCCCACTCCCCCTGCTTGTGTTCCCTCTCTCGTTGGCTGTCTCTATCTCTGTCAAATAAATAAATAAAATCTTTAAAAAAAAAAGAAGAAGAAGAAGAAGAAGAAGAAGACATGCAGACCAAGATTCCCCAAGATGGCGTTAAAGACTGAAACAGCTCCGTATTCAGTAAATACTTTGTTATGAACACGATGCCTCATTACATTCTGTTCTTACCTCCCAAACCAACTAGTCCTTGGTTTCTCAAATTCACACTGACTACACACATGAGGTATGAAATTGGAATCATTTTAATTACCAAAGTTCAAGAAAGCTTCAAAAAAAGTTGTTTAGCAGATAAAAAACGTGACTTCGCTTCAAAAATTTAGCTAATTCAAGAACATCCCAACAGATTGCTTTTCCAGAGACATTCAATTCTGAATAGAGATGAAGGGGGAAAAAAAAAATACAATCCTCAGGCCACCGGCGTGTAAGTCTTAGGCAATGTTCCTATAACCCAAAATTGGGTTATAGAGAATTGGGACCTACAAGAAATATGCTTTCTCGAACCAGCAAGATACAATTTCACAATCATGAACACTGTGTGATAATATCCCAGAAACAAATTAAACAAGGCAAACCGCGGCACATAACAGAGGGCAGGCCTCCAAACTGCAAACCTGATTTGCGTATTAATGCAAATAAGAACTTTTTGCTTTAATGAGGAACACAATTTTTGTGGAATCTCTAGGTGAGACTGCTATGCTCACTTGTAGGGACTTGTTCACCCATTTATTTGAAAATGAGTTCATATGGCAAATCCAAAACATAATGGGAATGGAAAAAGACCCTTCCTAATCAATAAATAATCAACAGTGAGCCCACAGAGGGACTGCGGCAGGCTGGGACAGCTGCCTTTACCTCCATTTTACTTGTCATGTCTGGGGGGGCCAAGCAGCTTCCCCTCAGAGTCAGCGGCTTCCTCTAACTTAATAAGGACATGTGTGTGTAACTCACCCTGCGTGTTAGTTGCCGGTTACTGGTTGGTTTGTCCCTAACACCCTTCAGCTTCCCATCCCCCAGTTCGAAGCTGCCCCACCTCTCTAGAACGGAGTGGGAGAATGTGGACGTATCATATCTCCTTCTAGGTACTCCCAGAGGGTTGTTGTCTATGTAACCCCCAAGGACATGGAGTAAAGACAACACACAAGAAAGTTATCCATGATGAGCCCTACCTCAAAACCAGGAGCCAGCTTCTATCCCTTCTGGGCTCAGTATCCCTCCTGGCCCAGACACGATCTAGTCCTTGGGCGGCCAAAATCATGGCTTTATTAGCATCAGCTGAAATTGCGAGGCTCCATGGTGACCTGACGCCTGACCTAAGGATTCTGTTAGGGATCTTCTGTGGAGTTTGGCCGGAACCTCACATATAAGTGCAAATCAGTAAGATGGTGCGGTACTCTTACTATTTCAACACCTCCGAACCAGTCAATATCTCCCCTCCCACACACTCCTCCCTTCTCCATGAGAACCATTATTTAGGGTACCCCTGGGCTGTCGTACCAGTGGGACGATAATGGCATTTCAGTGAAAATCAAGCCATCATCTATTCTTGTCTGACGCAGAAGCTAAGACACTGGACCAAAGGATAATAGGGCGGGTCCCGAAATGCAAGTCTTCGCGCTGGTCATGAGTTCCTAGTGTGATATTACCAATGAAAAATGCAGAAGCTTTTGCCTCTTGGTCCCCACCCAACTGGTTCTTCTTACCTTTGGTTCCATTGAAATGAAACTGTGGGTTCCTCTGCTCGAGAGAACTGACCTTTTAATCGTCCTGCTATGGTAGAAGTGGTAGTAGTCCTTCAGGGCCCCGATCTGCAAAGACAGGAGGGGAAGCACAAAAGGGAGTTAGTGGGAGTCAAAGGGAGTCTTCTGTTTTCCTGTGTTTCATTAAAATAAGAACACAAAACAAACAAACAAAAAAAGGTCCATAAATTATGCAGTCGCCTCTATGCTTAAATGTTACTGGAACCTTGGTGATCACCTTTCCAAAGAAGGACACGTGACATGAAATGGAGCGTCCTTGAGGCAGTGACTGTGGAACTAAAGATTATAATGGGGCAGCTTAGCCTCTCCTTATCTCCCTTTTAATGTTTAATTTATATGCAGCATTTTAAGTAATTCTATATCCATTTATATCCAAATGTGGGGAAGAGAAAAAAAAAATCAAATAGCTATCTGGTTATAAACACACAGTGCATTCTGTTTGCTCCGAGAAATGTACAGTGAAGGACCTTGTTAGATTATTTATATCCTCAATTTGAAACAAGTCCTGAGCAGTTGGTCATTCACAAAGAAAATGCTACCGAGTTTGCTTCCAGACTTGAATCGACGGTGTAACTCCACGGCGGTTATTCATTTATCGTGAACTAAAAGTGGGACGGCGGTGTCTGCAACGGGACGAAGATCACATATCCCACCTATCAGCTAAGCAGCCCCTGTAAAAATAGTTCACTCCGTCGCAACCACTTCCTGAACAAACGCATCTTCTCGTCTGTGCACCCCTCTTTTTTGTTGAAAACAGGTCTGTTTACGATAGCTTTGAAAATAAGTCACTGCCCACTTTCGGAAAACAAACAAAATCCCAGATGATCATATTCTCTCAGCAGATGATCAGATGCGGGTCACGTACATGGAAATCAAACAATATACACAATGAAAACAGAAGAGCCTGGTCCCCGCTTGGGCTGACACTGCTCCGAAGTGGCTTCCTGGCTAAATCCCACGTACTTACTTCGTCTCCATTTCCAGTCCTATAAAACCAGGTGTTGGGCTAGCTAATTTCTAAGATCACCGGAGCCCTCAAATCCCATTCTTTGACATGGACACTTTTATTTTTATTCATTTTTGCTTTGTGCAAATACATCAGATGGGCTATTTCTCCAGAACACTGTGGATCTGAACTAAAAGAATGAACATCAACAGGATGTTTTCCAATTGGGACAATGCAAGAGTTGGCTTTCTTAATTAAAAAAAAAAAAAAGGTCATTGGGCCAGCTTCATTTTTCCTGATATAAGTTTTATTTTTTTAAATTCTCTTCTTTCCATCAATTCTCAGTCATCATCCCACCCCTCCAGTGAGGAAGATCAACCCAACTTCTGTGCCATTTAGAAGACCCCCCCCCCCAGGACTTCACGCTCTAAATGAATGTCTCTTATCGTCATTAGATCTGACAATCTGAAGTCATGTGTTTTTAACTCAGTAGGAACTGCCCAGACGTACACAGAAAAGATCCAGGACTCCGAAGCACAAGCAAACAATGAGGAAGAGGACACAGATGCTAGCCTCAGTCTCCAAGAGGGTTTCAAGGACGGATTTACAGGCCAATTTTAAGATTCCAGAGGACTAAGGGTAGAATTCACAATGGGCTGTGTAATCCTTTATAAGAAAATCTTAAAATCCCAAGGAGCTTAGAGCTTTTATCTCATGTAGCTTTTGTCAAGAGCCCTCCTTGGGTAAACAGAGTAGTTCTCATGGAAAGGGACATAAAATCTTTGGGGAAGAACTTTATACAGAGCCTATCACCGGTGTGAAAAAGATCCGTGAGTTTCAGACCATGTCCACGCAACGATAACGGAACCTCTTTGATTATAGTAAATAACTGAATTCAACTGAACTATTAAACTCAAATATGGATGAAATATGCCCCGAAGATATAATTCTGATCCTTTGTGGCCTCTTTGGTAAAGCCTGGAAACCTGGACTCACATAGTGTGTACAAAGCTGGAAAACAGAACCCTGGCCCTGACTTAATGTGGTTTGGGATGTTGGGTACATCACTTCACTATACTGGGCCTTGGTTCCTCAACTGTAAAATAAGGACACAGGAGGTATAGTGGACATAGACTGGGTGTCAGAGTCAAATGGGGGATAAAAATGTGTATGGGCAAACGCGGATACGAGGACTGAACGTAGTAACAGGTGCACTGTCTGGTCAAGTCACTGCCGGGCACATAGTGTCAGATTACTGGTTTCCCTTCTACATTTAAATTTCAGTCCTACTTTCTCTCACCTCCTATCCTGCAATCCCTTACCTCTGTCCCTTGGTCAGAATTGCTCTTGGTGTACCTTTGTATCACCTCTTCACTTCCCTCATCTTAAGTGGCCAAAGTCAAAAAGTCTGATAATACACTGTCGGCGAGGATGTAGGTACAAATGCAGCAAACATAGGATTGGTAAGAGCATCCCCTGGCACAAGTGTTGTGAGAGCCATTTGGTAATATCACAGAAATTATAACCTGTACCTTACCTTTGACCTAACCTTTCCACTTCTAAAAATTTATTATACCGAGACAGTTACTTATGTATCAAAATGGGTGTTAGAGCAAATTGTGTAAAGCAAAATAATTCAAACAACTAGCTACAATCAGCAGGTGCTTGGTTCAATATGAACTAAAACGAATTGATCTCGAAGGAAGTAAGGAAGGAGAAGGAAGGAAGGAGAAGGAAGGAAAGGAGGGAGGCAGGGAGGGAGGGAAGGAAGAGGGAGGGAGGGAGGATGGGGAGAGAAACAGAGAGAAGGAGGGAGGGAGAAAATATGACCCAGTTTTTGTGGGAGAACAAAAAAAGAATCTGTATTACGTATATTCTTATATGCATTGAATATTTCAGGAAGAATACTTTAACTACAAAACAGCCTTTCTTTCCATTGTTGATGTGTATGCATTATATTTTAAATTTAAAAAGTAATTAAAAATGAAAGAAATAACACAACTAAATGAAATAGCACGCACACACAAATCCCGTAGGATTTGTGGAGGAAGCAGGGCAAACCTGCTTCCCCAAGTCTGTGTGCCGGGTACAAAGGCCACGTTTCTCCAGGCCATGCGATCTCTCCAGCAGGAAGCTCTACTTTCTCTCCGCCTTACAGGGCTCCCGTTTCTTCTCCAGAGCTGGGGAATGGTGTTCTGTGACGGAAGGAGGTCTCACCGACTACATGCCTACCCTGTGCCAGGCATCTAGCGGCTCTTCTGCACGTGATCCCATTTAACTTAATTCCCCCAGCAACCCTGGAAGATAAATATCGTTACCTCCACTTTGATAAAGGAGGTTACTGGAGCTCGGGGAGTGCGCATGCGTACACAGCTAGTGCAGTGCGGGGGAGGGGAATGTAAATCGCTGCTGAATGGCTAGCCTCTGGGCTTAGCTTGCACAGCGCATCCTACAGGTGGGCTCTGTCCAGCCTCCTTCCAGGGAGCTTTCCCGCACTGCAGAGCTGAAGAGCTCGCCTCTATGCGGCCAGGGTTCTGATGGGATTAAGGTCCTGCCAATCAAAGGCAGACTACAGCATCGTGGGCGGGCTCTCGGAGGCCTGTATGTGTTCAGAGGTTTCGGTGGCAGAGGTCTCAATGTTGGCGGCTAGCTTTCTGCGCAGTCCTTTTGCACATCCTGTTTTGTTGATAAATTGGTAAGAGATTATAAAGACCTACGGGGGCAACGAGGACCAAGCAGCATCTCTTGGGAGGACCCATTCTGTGATGTGGCCTTGGGGGACATTTCTGAAAGCTTTGCCTTCTTGAATGATTCCACAAGCTACGTAACAGTCTACACTGAATGCCGTCCCAAGTAGAATGACTAGCGGATTCTGCAGGAGGCTCCCTCCTAAATCTAAAACTGTATAGATCAAAACTTCGGAAAAAGTAGCTACGCATTTACACGGTCTTCTACGACTTCAAGAACATCCAGTTACGTACCTCTCGAGTCGGGCACGGTTACAGGCACCAGCGAGGCCCAGGCCCCCGGTGTCTCTCTGTGCCTGTTCGGACCACCTGTTAGATGAACACACTTGCTTCTAGTCTTCTCAGAGCCATACACACCAACGTCCTCCCTCAAATCTGTTTTCTACACCGTAGCCAGAAAAAGGCCACGAAATACAAGTTCGGTCATACTCTTGCCTAAAATTTTTAGGGGCTTCCCTCTGCTCTGAAAAAAACGGTAATAGTTAACATGGAATATTACTTAATACTATAGTTTATAAAGTAAATCAAAATAAGATCATATTAACATCGATGCTATGCCAAGAACTCTCCTACATGCTTTACCTAAGTCACCGAATGAAGACCATTATCCTCCTGGGACCCCCGGCGCCTGCATAAGCCATCTCTCTGGCCTCACCTCAAACCACACAGGCTCTCCATTCTCCAGACCTGGCCTCGCCGGCCTCTTCAGTTCCCTGACTCAGACCTGCTGTTCCCTTTACCCGCAGGACGACCTCCTTCCTCCCTCCGTCCTCTCCACCTGGCTTGCCTCTTCCTCGTCCTGTGTCACCTCCAGTAGAAAGTCTTCAAGACCCCCAGGCCAGGGGAGGTTCCACTGCCTCACAGAACCCTAAAACTATAGGCCTGCAGTTATACTTTGATCAGGACAACGATCTGTTTAATGTCTGCGCCCCACCTGCATGCCTGTATGTTCCGATGAGACAGAGACACAACCGAGGAGCTCACACTTTGTTTCTCACTCCTACTACGCGGCTCAACATGTAATAGGTTCTCAGCAAAGACTGCGGAGAGGATGCTATGAACATCAGAATCCTCGAGCTGCTAGAATTGCATACGGTAGACCTAGAGAGGATTCAAAATCGCTGGCAGGAGGATAACAGGACTATCCAATTAAGTTAATTTCAGCAAAAATAGCTTAATTCCACCTTAACGGAAGTACCAACTCTGCCAGGGTTATGGTTCGGAAGGTTGTAGGCAGAGACATCTCTATTCTTTTCTTTTCTTTCTTTTCTTTTTTTTTTTTTTTGCTGTAAGACAAACAGCTAAGGAGTAGTGCATGTTAGTTCCATCATTCTACATCATTCAAACAAAATAATCTGTCCCCTTGCAGAGTTATACACATTTTTAAATCTAAATATATATATTTAAAAGCACGTTTATGTCTCTCGTCTATTAATATGCATGTCCCTTATTGGCGAGAATTGTGTCTTCCATATTCTTTCAACAGCACTGAGCATGCTGAGGGTATTTAATAAACATGAAGAAGAAAAATGTCATAACATGTTGAGAGCTATTCAAAAGAAAGACAGTGTATGAAAACAAAGCAGTAATATTATCTATAAGCAGACATTCCATCCAGCTCCTCCAGGGTAATGTAAAACAAAAGATGACTGTGTTTATATGTTACCCAATACCAACAAGGGCTAAAACAAGAAACAATATATAACTAACATAGGGAGGTTTTTACAAATAAATCAGAAACCATGGGCATATATGAAGTATAAAATCAATAGGAGAATAGCCAAAGCTCAACCTTTTCCTTAATCCCACATAAAGGAAGGAGAGTAATTCCTTCCCTCTTGACCCTCTTAAGCTCCTTTTCTCTACAGTCATGCACAAAACACTCTTCCCTGCCTAGCAACACAACTCTATACAACACTAAGCCGGTAAATTTCATCTTTTGTTCCCAATTCTGTCAAGCGTTTGTGCCTTTTCTTCCTTAGGGGTAGCCTCTCATCCTTGCACTCGGAATTTTCCTATCATGACCCTTTCTCTTTTTTTTTTTTTTTTAAAGATTTTATTTATTTATTTGACAGAGAGAGACAGCTAGCGAGAGAGGGAACACAAGCAGGGGGAGTGGGAGAGGAAGAAGCAGGCTCACAGCAGAGGAGCCTGATGTGGGGCTCGATCCCAGAACGCTGGGATCACGCCCTGAGCCGAAGGCAGATGCTTAACCGCTGTGCCACCCAGGCGCCCCCATGACCCTTTCTCAAACCAAACTCTTCTTAGAAAAGTTTTTTTTAATGCACTATTTTATACTAAGGTGTAAATGACTGGTAAGACTCAATGTCTTGGTTCTTCCAGGAACAGCTGCATTTGATCAGAAAATTAAAACTTCAGCCAAATAAACGAGACCGTTGTGTTTATAATTTCCAAAAACAATCACTGTCAGAAAACAATTATTGGAGGGTTTTTGCTTTTGTTTTTATTTTTCTGCTAGCAAGAGGGAACCTTCCCTGCATACCTAAATTTTTATGTTACAAGGGAGCTATGGACTTCTAAGCAGAGTTAGGAGTCAAAAGACCTATATTTTACAATGAATGGCTTTGACCCCAATGAGGAGCTGTGTGGCCTTTCTGAATTCACTCACCAACAGTCTCACTTGTGCTTACGACTAAAATCCCCTCCAGTCTAACGACTCCAGGCATATATTTTGCAAATTCTCTAGGATGACCAACCATGTTGGTTTTCCCAGGACTGAGATATTTCCATGGACACAGAATTCTGCCATACTTAAACTGGGGCAGTCCGCATCAAATTTGGTCACCCTGATTATGAAGCAGCAAGGTCAAGGGCCCTGTGGTCACCTCAATAAACCTCATCTGCCTTGTTCTCCCTCCTGCCCTCTCCAATTTGTACATTTATCCAAATTCTGAACTCCCTTTTGAAAAGCTATTTATCTCCACTCCAGAAATTTTTCTAAACAGGCAAAAATTTGAAAAACTTTTCACAAAAGAAGATATACGAACAGCCAATAAGCATGTAAAAAGATACTCGAATGCAGATTAAAATCATAAAAGCACTGTACACACACCAGAATGATTACAGTTCAAAGGATAGACGATACCAAGCTCTGATGAGAGGATGGAGCACTGGAACTCTCACACCGTGCTAGCGGGAGTATAGAATGGTTCAACATCTTTGGGAAATCGTTTGGTAATTTCTTATGAAACACACATCCTCCTCATGACCCAGACACTTCATTTCTAGGTGTTTACCCCAAAAAAGGAAACCCTATTTTGAAACAAAACTCATACACAAATGTTTACAGCAGCTTTCTTAATAACAGCCCTATACTGGAAACAATGCAAATATTCATCAACAAGCAGATGGAAAAATAAATTATGGTATATCCACACAGTGGAACGAGCTGCAATAAAAAGGAACAAACTACTGATAAATGTGACAACGTGGATGGATTTCAAAACATCACGCTGACGCAAAAGAACTCACATGGTGCGTTCCCCTGATAGGAAATCCTACGTAATCTATGATGACAGAAAACAGATCAGTGACAATCTGGATGTGGAGTGGGGATCGACTGGGAAAATCTGGAGAAGTATGGAATGTTGGGAATATTCAGTATCTTTATTAGGGTGGTAATTACATGGGTAACAAGTGCTTCCGTGAGCTGAAACCAGCTCATTGTAGGCTTTCGAGATCCAATTTCATATCTTCCCAACACCCTATCCAATGACATCACACGGAGGACTTGAAATCAACAATGATCAAAGTATTAACATACCAGGAAAAACTGGAAAAGACTACAAAATTAGGGCTTCTTTCCCTCCTGACGAGTCACTTGTTTAGTATTTATCTGCACACCATGGGGTATAGAGATTGGTCAACACTCATCCCACCTTCTACAAAAATGGCCACATTCGGAGGTATGTAAATTAGGCATCAATAATGGTGATTTGGAAAGTTATAAATTCCCCTCTACTGTCGTTCTGTTGAATGACACAGATTAGAAAACTTAAGAACCCGGTTACCTGGGGCTGGACTTTGTCTTCCAGCTCACATGTCGTCCCACCGCCTCAGGTGAGATGGGGAAGAACGAGGTCACCAAGGCCATCGTTCTTATAGACCAACCTCTTCCAATGCCCAAAGTTGCAAAGTCGGAAACTTTGAACTGCTGAATTCCGTTCGCACTTAGAGACACAGCACCTGGATAGACTGCTTCTCCTTCTTTTAAATGCTGACTGTGATGCCTCTTCTGTGCTTCCCCAAGAATATTAAAACCACTCTAAGAATTTGCCTTCTGTGTTCCACACTCTGTAACATTCAAAATAGAACCAAGGAGACGTTGGCCATGACTGCTTTCTTCCAAGTCACCAGGAACACTCCAACCTTAGGGTCTCTGCACCTGTTTTTCCTCTGTCTGGAGTATTCTAAGTCTCAATGACTCACAGTCTTTCTGCTTTCAGACCTTTGGTCAAATGCCCCCTCCTCAGGGAGGCTTTCACTCACCACCCAAAACTGCCATCGTGCCCTCCCGCATACCACACCCCCCCTTCCCTGATTTATTTTTCCCTGGAACACTTCTCACCATTAACATATTATATATTCTTTTGATTTATCCCATTTATTATTGATCTTTCCCCATTAGAATGTTAGCTCCATAAGGGCAGGGATTTTTATTCGACTCACTGATGGATTAGTCTTCGCTCCTCTTAACACTGCCAGGCTTGCCCAACAAATGTGCCGAATGAATGAATGGCCCCCGCCCCGGGGGGAAATCAACGCAAGACTGAGCATGTCTCTAAACCTTTGGGAAAGTTTCTGGCTCATTTCTTTATGACCCTTCCTGTGACACAACATTAACATATAATGTAATATATGCTTTATGCTTACTAGATGTTGAATGAATAAAGTCGCCACATGTGAACATGGCGGAAAATTAAGAATCTACCACGGACAACCACTAGCTCACCGAAGTCTGCCTTTATGTTTCTCAGTTCCCTCCTTTGTCCCTTCATGGTCAACAACCTCCCAGAATCAGTGAAGAAAAGTGATATTTATAACCAGGCTGTTGAATTCATTAAATATTAAATGAGAAGGCAAGTAAATGGAGAAATCTGATGAACTGCTAATATTTACAGAGTACAAGCGAAGTGCCAGGCATTACTGCGTCGTCATCACACGACAGCATGAAGCAAGTATCGTGATTTCCATGTTACAGGCAAGACAGCAGAAGCTCACAAGGTTGCCTCGGGCCACGCAGCTAGCAAAGGGTGATGTCCAGGTGCATCCCAGGTAGCCTCACTCCAGGGCATATGTTCTTAACTACTCTAAGAGATGTTTAAAATAAAAGTTTTCTAAGGATGCATTTAAAACCACAGCTAACCAGGGGCACCTGGGTGGCACAGTCGGTTAAGCATCTGATACTTGGTTTCCGTTCTGGTCATGATCTCGGGGTCCTGGGATGGAGCCCTGAGTCGGGCTCCACACTGAGCGTGGAGTCTGCTTGAGGGTCTCTCTCCCTCTCCCTCTGCCCCTCCTGCTCGTGTGCTCTCTCTACAATAAATCTTAAAAAATAAATAAACAACAAGTAAATAAAAGCACAGCTACCCAGAGATCTCAGTTACCCAGAAGACTGTATTCCTAAGAGCTGTACATAGAACGGATGTTTTCTAGGACACTTCTATCTACTTTGAGCAGATGCAAAAGAAACTTACATTAGTGTCTTCACATGAGAAAGTATCTTTAAGGCATGTCTTCCTAAGTTCAAAGGGCATTCCAAGTTAAACAAGTAATATCTGGCCCCACACATCTTAGATAACCATTGCACTGGGCCACGGAATGCAACAAAATAGCATGAAGACTATCTTTCCCAGACGTTAGTTTCAATCAATCGCTCAGAGAATACTTGTGATTTCTTCCCAAATTCCTCGAAGTTCGGGCTCAGCAGTTGAGCTCTTAAGAGAGGTCTTCAGAAAATGGCATCAAAATACGTGAATTCAGAGCAAAGGCCCTATGATTATTTTTTCTTTAAATCAGGGTGCTCAAGGAAAGATGTCTAATCTGTGTGATTTCAGAGCAATGTTCTGAGATATCGGGCCATGTGATGGGTTGAACAGTGACTGCCCCCCCCCTTAAATGTTCATGTTCCAATTCCCAGAACCTAAGACTACGTCACCGGATATGGCAAAAGGGACTTTGCAGATGTGATTGAGGATTTTCAGATGGGGAGATTATCCTGGATTATCTGGGTGGACCCAATGTAATCACAGGGGTCCTCATAAGAGGAAGGCAGCAAAGTCAGAAGACATGATCGTGGAAGCAGAGGTCAGAGAGAGAGACGGAAGCACAGATCAAAGATTGGCGGGGGGGGGGGGCGGTTAAAGAGAGGAAAAGAGAGAGAGAGAGAGATTTGAAAATGCTATGCTCCTGGTTCTGAAGGTAGAAGAAGGAACCACGAACCAGGGAACGTGGATGGTCTCTGCAGGCTGGAAAAGGCAAGGACATGAGTCTTCTCTAGACTCTCCAGAAGGAACGCAACTCTGAGGACACTTTCATTTTAGGTTAGGACTTCCAGCCACCAAGGCGGTAAGATAATAAATGTGTGTTGTCGTAAGCCACTAAGTGGGTGGGTATTTGTTACAGTAGCAACGGGAAACTACCAGAACGTAGAACCAGCACCTCCGTAGACATCCACGAGAAGCAAAGGAAATGAAACAGGACTATTCGTATTTGGAGCCAATTTATCTTTCATTATTTTCAGGACCCTCTGGGTATTCAATGATCAATTTCCAACTAACTGTACCAACAGAACAACGGTGTTGAATACCAACGCCCAGCATTCTGCTAAGCTCTGTACGAGCATTACCACGTTTAATGCTCAGAAAAATAAAAATAACGCGAAAACCAAGATTTTGCCCAGCAAAAGAGAACTAGCAAATGGCTTTTTCTTCAAAGCCATCACATAATTAACATCACTTACTGAAGCTTTCCTACATTATCTCCACTCTTTCCAACAAAGGAAGAAGTATTTTAATTGCAGGGAGAAGGAAATGGAGTCCAAACATGAGATAAGGTAAGTTACATGCCCAAATGAGAAAGTGTCTGAGTCCCACTCCAAAAATCTAAGCTTTTTCTATAGCACTTTGACTTTTGCTTAAAATGTATATAAAAGGTTTCGGTTCACCGTATGTGATTCAACGGGCACACTCAAATATTCCCACCCCAACCCACCTCCTTGCCCTCACTAATACGGGGCCTCATTATTTCATTCTAAAGCTACTTGATCATCAGGGTGTGGGAGAATCTAGGTCCTTGTTGTTCCCCTTAAAAGCGAGTCATCAAAAACATCTTATTCCAAATCCCGAGCAAGCGAGAAACAGATACAATTTCACCACGGAAATGTAAGACAGAGAAAACAGAGTAAGCAACAACTTTTCCCAATTTCAAGGGAGATATCTACAGTCTGCCCCACTATTCACAGGGGACATGAGACTTTGCTCAAAGCAAATCAAAGAATGTCAGAATTGGAAAAAAAAAAAAATCCTTAGCACGATTTTAATCTGACTCACTCTGCTGGATGCAGAATCCACTCTTCAACCTGGTACCCAGCACTGCATTTCCTGGGGTGACCCATTTGTCGGAAACTTCTCCCAGATAATTAGCCTAAATCCACTTACTACCCCTGGTTCTAGCCTGGGGAGCCAACCCAGAAGGTCAGTGCCTCCTCTCCAAGCCAGACGGCCAACACATCCCTACTCGGTCTTCCCTGTTCTTGGCTGAACACCCAAGTTTTTCCTTTTTTTTTTTCCCCCCTTCATGCAACAAATTTTCCCAGGTCTTGCTTTCCCTAGACAAGCCAACATGTATAAAATACTTCCCCAGAAAACTTGGAGCCCAGAACAGAACACATGTTAATTCCAGGTATGATGGAGCCCGGATATGGTCCGCGACCCCACGACTTCTCTTGACTGAATTAGAAGTAGCTTAAAATTGAACGGTTTGTAGCTGAATGAACTTAGCCAACTAAAAAGTCCTCAGAATGTGACTCTCCTCCAGTCTATATTTTTAATTTCTTAAGTGTCAGTGTCCGTGTGAATATTAAATGTCACTTTCTATATTCTCCTCTATACTTTTACAGCCTGCCTAGACAGTAAGTATTTACCGAGAGTGTACGACATACCAGGCACTGGTCCAAAGACGCTGCAGAGAGAGCAAACAAAACGAAGCCTCTACTAAAATGCAGAGAACTTTCTTTCTTTTTTTTTTTTTTTTTTTTAAGATTTTGTTTACTTATTTGACAGAGAGAGGAGGGAGAAAGCGAGCACAAGCAGGGGCAGTAGCAGAGGGAGAGAGAGAAGCAGGCTCCCCACTGAGCAGGGAGTCCGATGCGGGGCTCGATCCCAGGACCCTGGGACCAAGCCCTGAGCCAAAGGCAGATGCTTAACCGACTGAGCCACCCAGGCGCCCCTGCAGAGGGCTTTCTGACTCTTGACAACCCCACCGTGTCAACTGCAAATTTGAAAGTTATGTCCTCTGCACTCAATCTGAATACTTCCCCCAAAGGAACTCAATTGTTCCTATGAGTACATCAGAGAGAATGACTGGGTTCAGCCTCCAACATAGATGATGTTTGCAAGAGTTCTTTAAGAATGAGCTGTAAATGGCATGAGGCTTTTATGTTCTTCAGTCCCCTTTCGTCCAAAATGAATAATTATGTCCTTCATGTAAAATAAGCCTTGTATGTTCCTCAGATAAGAACACTCATTACTGCTATTTTTGGTCAAGCTATTCTTTTACAAAGTTCTTAAAAACCCATCTGTAAGTAATTTCTGGAGAAACTAAAAGAAGTTATTGTTTAATATTTAAGCTATTCCACCTGCTTGTAAGACACACAGCGCACGCCCACAAAGGAAAGCGTCCAAGAGAGGCTGAGGGAGAAGGAGCTCACGGAGCCTGCATTGAGGCCTGTATTCTTTTCATTACTGATCACCTTAGCAACTTGAAGCGTTTCCACATATATGGAAACAAACAGAGACGAGTACGTATTTTGATGGGTGGAAACATCTCTGGAATTACTCTTGGAAGGGTAAATCTTCTCTTTACATTCAATGACTCCCAACTCCTGTCATACAGTAGAATTATATGGGCACTAAGTAAAATACTCATGTTCGGTCCTCCCGCACCCACCCAGAGCTTCTGACTTAAGAGTCTGAGTTCAGGCCAGGGTATCAGCATTTTTTTTTTAAAGAGCTTTCTAGGTGGTTCTAATACAAACCAAGGTGAAGAACCACTGTTCTAACCCATCCGTCTCATTCTGCAATTTACTCTGAGTTTGGCGATCTCCACTCAGATATTCCTAGCTAATTAATTAAAATATATTTAAATGAGAAAAATCTCTTATTTGCCTTTAGTACTAGTGGAAGTGGCATGCTTTGCTCTTTTATTCATTTCTTCAATTATATCAAAAGCCCTCCTCGCCTTCAAAAAAAATTGGAAAAATAAATTTAGCATAACCAGATGTAGAATTCCGAATATTTTATCGTATTTAAACAGGGGCTATTTTGAGCTTTACAGCATTTTAAATGATATATTTTACTCTTAAAAGGGAAGATTCTGGGTGTAAAGGCTGTGAGCTTTCAAAACCTATGATAGAGACTAGGTGTATTCAGGACAGTTGACGGCTTTGTCACCCTCAATTAAAAAACAACTTACTAGGAAGTGTCACGATCCCAGATTTCAAAACATACTACAAAGCTAAGTAATCTAAACAGTATGGTGCTGGTTCAAAAAGAGACACACGGATCAACAAAACAGAACGGAGAGCCCAGAAATAAACCCACAACTACACTGTCAATTAATCTATGATAAAGGAGGTCAGAACATACAACAGGAAAAAAGACAGTCTCTCTTCAACAAATGACGCTGGGACAACTGGACAGCGACATGCAGAAGAATGGAATTAGACTACTTCTTACACTGTACACAAAAATAAACTCAAAATGGATTAAAGACCTGAAGCCATAAAACGACTAGAAGAAAATAGAGGCAGTAATCTCTTGGACATCAGCCTTAGCAACGTATTTCTGGATACGTCTCCTCGGGCAAAGGAAACAAAAGCAAAAATAAACTATCGGGGTTACATCAAAATAAAGAGCTTTTGCAGAGTGAAGGAAACCCTCAATAAAACAAAACAGCAACCTACTGAATTTGCAAATGATATATCTGATAAGGGGCTAATAGCCAAAATAAATAAAGGACTTATACAACTCAACACCAAAAAACCAAACAATCCAATAAAAAAATGGGTAGAGGTTCTGAAGAGACATTTTTTCCAAAGGAGACATCCAGATGGCCAACAGACACATGGAGAGATGCTCAACATCACTCATCATCAGGGACATGCACATCGAAACCGCCAGGAGAGATCACCTCACACCAGTCAGGACGGGCAGCATCAAAGACACAAGAAATAGCAAGTGTTAGCAGGGATGTGGAGAAAAGGGAACCTCTGTGCACTCTTGGTGGGAATGTAGATTGGTGCAAACACCATGGAAAACAGGATGGAGGTGCTTCAAAACATTAAAAATAGTACCACCATACGACCCATCAACTCCACTTCTGACTATTTATCTGAAGGAAACAAAGATGCTAGCCGGAAAAGACAGATGCACCCCCCTGTTCACTGCACCCTCATTTACAAAGCCAAGCTACAGAAGCAACCCAAGAGTTCACTGACGGATGCATGGATACAGATGTGCCATAAGGAAGAGTAAGATCCTGCCATGGCTACAGCATGGATGGAGCTGGACGCTATTATGCAAAGTGACATAAACGAGACAGAGAAAGACACATACCATATGATTTCATTTCTATGTGGAATCTAAAAAGCAAACAAACGAACTCTTAAATGCAGAGAACAATTTGGCAGTTGCTCGAGGGGATGTCAGTGGGGGATGAGTGACATAAATGAGGGGGATGAAGAGATACAAATTTACAGTTACTAAAAAAAAAAAAATATATATATATATTAGGAGGCTAAGCTCCCCCATATCTTTGTAATGGCTGTTCACAGATGCTTAGTACATTTGTCCCCATCTTGGTCCTTCCTGGGGATAACAGAGGTAGCGCTTACAGGGTAGTGACCCCCAAAGTGGGCCCCGAGTAGGCTATAAATGACCGCCATCTTTAACATAATGGCAGAGGAAAAGGAGGTGAGGTTTCCAGCCAGATGGGAAGTTCTGAATCTAGGCCGATGGGAGGTTGGGTCCTATTTTTACAGCTCGTGAGGCTCTGCCACTATGGGCAGGTACTGGCCAATTGTGTGAATTACAGATGCCACAGATACGCATTTATTAAAATAGAGAAAATATGAGAAAAATGCCAATACCAAGTGATGGTGAGGATGTGAGTAAATGGAACGCTCCTACACGGTTGCTGGGAATCCCTGAAAAACAGTTTGGCAGTTTCTTAAAAGATTAAACATTCACTTCCTAGATGACCCAGAAATCCCACTCCTAAATACTGTCCCCAGGGAAAACAAAAACTTATGCTTACACAAACACTTGCACATGAATATCTGTAGTGGCTTTAGTCATGATCACCAACAACTGGGAACGACGCACTGTCTTACAGCTGGAGAATGGATAAACTTGTGCATCCATACAACACAGTATTTTTCATCAATAAAAAGGACCAACCTACTGATTAATTAATCAGGGATGAATCTCAAATGCATTGTAGCAAGGGAAAGAAGCCAGGCTCGAAAGGTTGCATATGTATTATTCTGTTTATATGACGTTCTAGACAAGGCAGTATAGACCAGAAAATACATTAGCAGCCGCCAGGAGTTGGGGGTGACAGCAAGAGGCTGATTACAAAGGAGTACGACAAAAGTCTTCTGCGGTGACAAAATTGTTCTCTATTATAAAGATAGTTCCATGACTACGTGCATTTGTCAAAACGTGTAGAGCTGTCCGTGAATTTTACTGTATGCAAATGATATCCCAATACACCTGATCCAATTTTTCTTTAAAGTCCATAAGAAAAAGCTCAGTCATGAAAGCGAGGTTACTGGAAAAGGTGTTACAAATGAAAAGGCAAAGAGTTGAGAAGTTGTTTGGGTGAAAATATATTATCGAATTGACTTTCCTCGATTGAGAAGCTTTGCTAAGGCTATAGCAACCATTTCAACACTTGGAATTACACAATGCACACGGCAACCCTGAGAATCATTCAGAAGATATAAAGCTTTATCAAAGGAATGAAGAATTTCGACATTTCTTAGTAAAGTACTGCTTTCCACTAACATGGCGACCTCAGTCACAACAAAATGACTGATGGTGCTGAATGAACTACTACCGTAAACTCTGAAAATATGGCTGGCAATTCTGAAACAAAGATGAGGACACATAAACGGCTCAGGGTCCCCTAAGTGCTGTTAAATGGCGCACTTAATATAAGTGCTTTGAAAGTAAGTAAAAATCTATGAATTAATGACTCTTCAAGTGTGGTCCTGGGACTCGAAGCATCAAACCAGTAATACGGGCATCGCCTGTAAACTTAGTAGAAAGGCACATTGAGGCGCCCCACCCCAACCTGAATCAGAATCCAGTCATCGCCCTGTTCAACCAACTCAAGAGGAAGACACAAGGAAATGGCAACCATGCATGACTGATGAAGCAACATTTTTTTTAAGATTTTATTTACTTAGAGCGCGTGCGCATGCGCTAGTGAGGGGAGGGGCAGTGAGGGGGAGAGAATCCTCAGGCTGACTCCGCACTGAGCATAGAGCCTGATGCACGGCTCGATCTCACAACCCTGAGATCATGACCGGAGCTGAAATCAAGAGTCAGAGGTTCGACCTCCTGATGCACCCGGGAGCCCCTAATGATGAAGCAACATTTAAAAAAGGACGTGAGCACACTGTTGTCTTTCTTGACCTGCGCAGCCCAGATGGAGTCCAAACCCACCCTTCCACATGCCCACGCGACCTCTGTAGTTCAAAGGGGGTTAATTCTAGGTTTTACCCCTCTTATAATGCTAAGAGCCCAATCTCGGTTTATAATAAAATTGGCTTTCAAGTAGAATTTTATCCAAACTCAATTCTGGGAGATAATTAAAAACATTAATAACGTTCACAGCACGAAGAGAGGGGTAGTTATCTGTGACAGATCAGTTCATTTCAGAACCAGGTGAGTAAAGTTTCAGAACTAAAATTTCACAGGTGATATACACGTTAATAATTATAACTATTAAAAATTAAAAGTAGTCCTCCAGTAACCATTAGGTCCTGCCATATTCTACTTCATGTGGACTCTATCTTCTTAGCTTCTGCTTTCCATATTGGAGGATCAATAATGACTTGTAAATTTTCAATACATGTCTCCGGCGTAAAGATCGGGTCTTTCTTTCTCCTCAAGGAAAAGGTTTTGCTATCTCAAAGAGGTCTTGGTAGCGAAATGTTCTTTGCATCCGTCTGAATGAGGGTTCACTCAGGAGCACAGAGCAGAGGATAAAGTTATCCCCCATGTGGCCACAATCATATCCACAGATAGGTTCCGTTTACAAAACAAGGCTTTATTTCCATTAAATTATCACCATCTCCTCTTGGGAGTCCTTCTCTCTTCACACTATCCGTCCATGGTATGCGAACAATACAAACTCGTAATTTTGCATCCACGGTCCATCTAGCCCTTCAATCACCTCAGGGGGAAATATTTCATACACTGTTAGTTCTCAGTAGACATCCAGCTCTTCAGTAGACGCGTGGGTCACAGGCAACAAAATGTGAAACCGGCTCAAGCCAAATGCTACCGGGGTAGACCTATTGCTTCTCACCTCCACACACACACTTGGCCCCCAAACATGTAAAAAGAATGGTGGTGTTTGGGATTATCTGTGTGTTTCAGGCCCACTGCCAGCTTTAAGAATTTTACAGCCTTGTAAACAGGATAAATAATAACTCATTGGGCCTCATGTTTTTGTCTTGTTCCATCCCCTGTAACAATTAATTGCTTATATTCACATGCTGTTTCCATCTGTAAAGTGCTTCTCCGTACATCGTTTTATATGAGTAATTAAGACAATGTCATGCGTGCTTGGTAAAACTGGCCAGTTACTTATTGTTACTTTCATAGTAAAATCGAAAACGCTTTTGTTTGGCTCACGAGGAGCTGTCAGATCTGCCTCCTGTCTACCTTTCTAGCACCATTTCCTAACACCTCCTTCTCATTCACTGGCCTTCCTCTACCTAGCCTCAGGACATTTGCACTTGCTATCCCATCTACCTGGGATTCCCTTTTCTCCAATCTCCTATTGCCTAATCCCTTCTTGCCTCTTAGATCTTAGCTCCAACATCACTTTCTCAGAAAAAGTCTTCTCTGAGCTCCCTGCTAAGTGACCTTCCCAGTTACTCTCTCTCTCTGGTCAAGTTGCTTATTTCTTCACACATTTTTAAAATATTGCAATATTGCCTGCACTCATCACAGTGCTTGGCACGCAGTGGGTCCGATAAGCACTTATAAGATGAATGAGCGAGCAAGTGAATGAATACTGTGAAATAAGAATTACTATCCTGATTTTTCCAAATAATAAAACTGAGGCCCAGCTAAATTCAGGGATTTACCCAACCCTTTACTATAGGCAAGTGACGGAAACCGGATTTTCTGACACCAAGCACAGTGCCATTTTCACTATTCTACACCAAACCTAAGTAGGCTGAAGAATATCATAATTGGTGCTGGGAGTCATATTTTCAATTTTTATTACAGGTTCAACTCCAACCTGATTAACTTAGGATTAATATTTTTATCTCAACAATTCCTGAGTCTGGCTAAGTGCCAAGCTTTTAATTTTTTTTCTTACCATAAAACGTCCATTGACCTTTATCTCAGCAGCCTGCTGGGTCTTAAATATATGTCAAATAAACCCAAGAAGAGAGTTTAAATAACCATTATGCCTACCAAGTAAATGTTTGTATCCATAAAATAGAAAGTTAGAAGTGAAGTTTAAGAAAATGGCCTCGGTGCAGTAGATTGAGTTTTAAGTTATTTCTCTTCCATCATTCCTAAGTACTTACTATTGACGTAAAAGATAAACCCAATACAGTGTTTTGCTGAAAGAATCATTGCAATGTTTACAGATTTTTGCAGTAACTGAACACATACACTTATCTGGACAAATACCTCGTATCTGGATAAATGAAGAAAAAGTGTATTTAATACATATTCACCTTCTATGTGAGGCTTCCAAAGGACTGAAAATTAATGCATGAATTATTTTAATATTCCAAACACTGGATACTGCCTGATTGCTACATTCGTATTGCTCAGATGCAGGCAATTTAGAAGTAGAACGGGGCTTCATGAGTTTTCCTCCCTCTTAGTTCAAACATGCCAACATTCTGTAGCTAAGTTGTGAAATAGGTTTAAAGCCCCAATAAACTGAAGTGATAAAGACCCAGGGTGGAGAATGGTCTGGGCAGCCATAAGCATTTACTCCCATTTCAAATGTATCGTGTTAATTTCAATTCTTACCGTGGCAGCAATAGCCATCCTGGTATGTCTCTATTCTGTTGTTTTTGTTCTTGCATAACTTCCACAGATCTATAAAAGGAACTCGAACGCTCAACTCAATGGATGCAGCAATTCATCGCAAAGTTTAACAAAATCCTGTAATGCAGTCAGGATCAGCCAAGGAACATCGAGTTTAGCTGGCAGTCACGGGTAAAGGCACCCCCATTATAACCCGGCCATATTCCTACTTGCAAAAGTGATTACTACTCATACCTTTCTCCAAATGCGCCTTCGGACTTTCCTTAGGAAAGAGTTCTCTGGTTGGGGGGCCCACCGAGATGTTCATGCTTTAGCCATTAGATCAATCATTTCCCTTCCTACTCAACAGTAAATTGACATTTGGCTGTATCAAAAGCATGAAAAAATATGTAATATTTCCCTTCAAGGTAGTTTAATAAAAAGGGTTTCATAGTCAGATTTTCACAGAACTAGAGAAAAAAAAATAGTGTCCCCCAAATCGGCTGCATGTTTATACACCACAAACCTATATATTCAAACTCCCTTAACAAAATTTTTGCACATGCCTATCTCCTAAAGATGCATAGTCCCTGATAAATACAAAAATTATTAGCATTAATGATTAAAGAAATGTGTATACATCTCACAAAAGATCAAGATGACGAGAAAAGCTTCTCTACCTTATTAATAAGGCAACTCTCATGGGGTCGCTTTTGTGATAGGAGCGTGAAGACACTAGAACTCAGGTCTGCTAAATACCAGTCCAGTGCTTTATCCAGGCCTCTTCTTTTTGGGTCAGTTCCTTTCATCTTTTTTTTTTTTTAATTGGTAATAGTTCCTTTCATCTTTATGGAGGAGGGGCAGGTGAGGCGCAAGGTTAGACCATTCATTGCCCACAACTCTACAACCGAATGGTTCTAGCTATTTAAGGGGCATTTACAGTTTAGGGAATATTATTAGGACCCTTTTCAAGCCACAGAATGTTGGAAGTGGCATTTCCGTCAAGACAAACAAATTACCATTAATTAATACACCCCCATGCCCCCCACACACACTTTCTTCCCAACTATAAGGAATAACCGAATACAATATGGTAATGTGGGGACAAAGGCAGTGCCTTAGTGGAATACGGGATCAAGATTCAAGCAATAAATTTTATGGAACTCTGCCATCCTCTCATATCACAAAGCCCTTTATGATAACACTCAAGTAAATCCATCTGGCTGAGTTAATAATTAGTTTAAATCTGTTACAAGTTAATGATGCACGGACAAGTCATTCCGGGTACATGATGATACAGCGAATTTGTGATACAATTTACAGATAATATTTTGCACCGCCTTTCATTTTTCTTTATTTCCTACTCTGATTAGAAAACAAAGTCATTAAAGAACAAGCAGGACCTTCAAATAAGACATATATACCTACTGGCTGAATTCAAAGGGGGAAAAAAAAAAAAGCAGTCTCAGGAATCCCATAGGGTTTCAGAAGGACCTCTCAAAGGCTGAGACAGACCCCAGGCCATATCCATATTTTGAGCTGCCTGTTGTATTACAAGATAAAGAAATGCTAAAATATGTAGCATATTTATTTAATACAAAAATCTAACTATGCTATTCACTGGATAGTTTCAGAATGCGCAATGCACATTCATTCACAGTGTACTTACTATAAACAGTGTAGTTATGAGACATGAGATGGAAGTTTCCAAGTATATTTCAATTCAACCAGAGCACAAAACTCTACGTATAAGCTCATTGGGAGTTATTTTGTAAATATCAAACCTGGGCACAAATGATCTTCCAGCCCATGTTCCTGGGATCCTGTCCCTTGGGTAAGATCCTAGAGTTCACTTAAAGGTCTGTTCTGTGCCCACTGCCTTTCGATAACCATTATACCAAAAAAAAAAGCACAAAATGGGACACTCCATGTAGAAGCTTTCATATGTATATCTATACAAAGATCGTCCCCCTCTCCGAACACAGACAAACTGTAATTTCGCAAAATCTGACCAGTGAAGCTGGAACCATCAAAATGCAATGGGGTTGAAAATGAGCTAATGATTCACGTGTTTTGATGGTAATGAAAACAGAGAAGGCTGAGGCCAGAGTTGGGGGAAGGGGCAGGTAGAGAATGGATCCCTCAGGGAAAAAGCAGCTCTGAGTGAGCTCTGGGAATCCGCCAACATCTCACGTGCCCAGGAAGAATGGAGTACAGTGGTTGTTCTCAACCCTGGCTCCATATTGAAGAATATTGATGCCCAGACCCCACCTAAGGTCAATTAAAGCTCAGTGAAGGCTCCCAGGTGACTAGAATGTTAGCCAGCGGATGAGAACCACGGAGTCAAGAGGGCTGAGGGTCAGGGAAAGAAAAGGCTACGTAAGAACGGCTCCAGGAATCGGGATTTGGACGACTAAGAAGACAGAACCAGTTCTAGGATAGATTCGGAATGGGAGTGGGAAAGGGTAAGAGGTGTCCAGAGATCTCTTGCTTACTTACCAACAGGGTATAAGGACACAACCCCGGAGAGGAAAGGACATTCAGAGGATTAAAGCTATGGCAAGCTAAATTCAGACAACGTTCTCCTTCACACTGGGCTGCATGATGTCTCCATCTCCTAGCACTGTACGTATGTAAACGTGTCCTTCTCTTATCATGTGGTAGAGAACAGGTCACAGCTCTGCCTGAACTGTCCCACGGCCTTCCTCTCCCCTCGGAGAAAATCTACTGCTTACTATGCTTGGCCCGCAAAGACCTGCAGGCTCGCTCCTCAAAGTGTGGTCCTCGGGCCAGTGGCCGCAGCGGTTAAGAACTACAAGAGCTTATCAGAACTACAGAACCTCGTCGCCCATCCTGGACTTACTAAAGCAGAATCTGCATTTTAACAAGATCCCCTAGGGACTTACATGCACATTAAATTGTGAGAAGCACCAAGCTATAGGACTGACCTCTCCAGCCCACCTGCTACCCAACTTGCTCACTCAGCATCATCGGTCTTCCTGCTCTTCCTTCAACATATCAGGCTCTCTCCTGCCCAGGGCCTTTGCACTGGCTGGGTCCACTACCGGAATGGGTTTCCCCCAGATATGTGTAAGGCTCATTTCTCTACCTCACCTTCTCCAGCTTTTACTCATGTCACCTTCTGCATGAAAACTTCCACGCCATTCTGTTTACAACTGAAAAAAAAAAAAAATGTCCAGCCATTCCCCCTTCCCTGCTTTCTGTGCACAGCACTTAGCTGCCAATAGACGTGCTTTCCTTTTCAACTGTTTATCAACAATCTCCCTGGGGTAGATTGCAAAATATGGCCACGTTCTTTGCGTCTCTTCCTACGAAGGAGTGAAGTTTATGGCTCCACCTCTTGAAGCTGGGCTCGGTCACGTGGCTTGTTTCGACTTCGGGACCGGTAGTACAGAAGACACAAGCAGAAGTCTGCAAAGGGCTCACGCTGTAAGGACTCCTCTCTCCGGCTGTGGGGCTACCGACCTGTCCCGATGGGAAGAAGCAGCCCAAGCCAGCGTGGGATGGACGGTGGGAGGCGCACGGCCAGTTACCCCCACGATTCAAGGCAGCAGCCGGCAGCAGCCGCTAGGAACGTGAATGAAGGCATCCAAGACCAAATGGGCCCTGGCTGACCCACCAGTTGACTGAAGAACCTACCAGGCCATTCTCAGCCTCACAGCGATCATGATTATTTGCTCTAAGTCACTGGGTTTGGGGTGGTTTGTTTGGAAGCATGCCGGTACACTCGTCCTAGGAGTATTTAAATTCCAAGAAGTAGAGGTTTTTATGCCCAGCTGTATCTGCAGGGCTTAGCAGAGTACTTAGCATAGTGAGGATATTCTGAAATATTTGCACTGAATGTTAAAAGACAGACTGATGGCAAAGGGAACAATGACAAGTGAAGAAAGTATATGCCAGGGATAGCCTCCATCGCGGAGAGATTAGAAGGCAGGAGGAGAAGGACCTTCTGGGTTCATGACAACCTTGGTCTGTTCTGAGGTGGAGTGAACTAAGTTAAGATTCTGACTACTTGGATAACAGACTATTTGAGAAAAAAAAAAATCACGTGTTCACATGCAGTGTTTCAAATCTATTCAAAATAGTTCTAGTGTCCTGGTGCTTAACTTGTCTGAGACCGCACAACCATGTGACCTTCGGAATATTTTTCACATTATGCAGCACTTACTCTCCTCGTTTTAAGTTATTCTGATTTTTAACAGCTCGCAAATCGGCAAACCAAATCGCTGCATGTTGCTTCAATTCTGTCCTGCCAAAGAAGAAAAATCTGCTGCTTTGGATTCCTTTCAACAGTTGGAAAATTCAGGCCATAACGTTTTAAATCTCAGATGTTCCCCGCTGTGTCCACATCACATAAATCAGGAAGTGCCCAGATACCCACGTTTGTGAAGCCAGTTCTCTCACAACGAAGGCATCAGGGCCAGCGAGCGGAACGGGGCGGCAAATTTAAGTGGGTCTCAATTCTGAAAGCACAGCGTGGCCCTCCGAGAAAGCAGAAGCAAGTGCAATTGACCAGCAGAAAGCACGTTCCCCATTAAACAATCATTCGGGCTACAAAGGTAGCACGTTGTTTTCATTTCACGGGGAAAGATAAAAGACAAACTGCAGTACGCTAAGTTTCTACCTTCTTGGAAAAGAACAAACCTTCCATTTTCTAAAGAGGCTTCCAGGTCCTGAACAGGGACATCTGAACCCACGGAGTGAGTTTCATCCAGAGAGCTGGCGAGGCCAGACACAAGCAACTCAGTGCAATTAAGCTCTGGTACCTTTAGGGTTTCTTTCAGGAAATGCAAATCTCTAAGCAACAGAACTGCATACATACATTTGGAAATACCTAATAGCTGGCTTCTGATTTTTTTTTTAACTCATCTAATTATCACTTGCATAATGAGGAAAATGTAGACGAGACCACGGAGGTCTTCCTAGTAAGTCACAGGGTCTTATGCAGAGTATCACTGTATCTTTTTTTCCTCCTTCCCTCACATCTATTAGCCTATACTGTGTGCAAGGCTAAGGAGAAATGCTATTGTATTTCTGCCTTAGTTGGAATGGGCAAGGTTCCACGGCAGGGAACAAATGAACCCATGCATCTCAGTGCCTTAAAACAACAAAGGCTTGCTTCCAGTTCCTATTACATGTCCATCGTGCCCGGGCTGGGAGTGTTGTTCATCAGATCCCATAAGGCCCCTGGCTAATGGTGCATCTACCACCTGGATCTTTGTCGATCACAGCAAATCACACACATGCTGTTAAAGAATGGACACATGTCACTTCTGCTCACACTTCCAACATTTCGAGTTGGCCAGTGGAGTTACGTGGCCCCCCTTGACACCAAAAATAGGGACATTCGATCCTATCACATGGGTAGGAATTTCTGTGCTGTTCTCACCGCTCCAACAGACCCAGGACCTCCATCGCCACCCCCAGGAAGACGATCACAGCCAGCAGGGTCCTCGCGGTTCCCTGGGCTCCATGGAGAAGCAGTCGTAAGATGACCTGAGACTTAGCTCTGAGGGGACAGTGTCACACTCTGTACTCTGACTCTCACACCAAGAATTTTCATGGAAGTCAAAGTCAGAAGGACTGACTCGGGGGCGCCTGGGTGGCGCAGCGGTTAAGCGTCTGCCTTCTGCTCAGGGCATGATCCCGGCGTTCTGGGATCGAGCCCCACATCAGGCTCCTCTGCTATGAGCCTGCTTCTTCCTCTCCCACTCCCCCTGCTTGTGTTCCCTCTCTCGCTGGCTGTCTCTATCTCTGTCAAATAAATAAATAAAATCTTTAAAAAAAAAAAAAAAAAAAGAAGGAATGACTCGGCTGATGATGCCAAGGTCTGAAACCCTTCAAGATAAGGGTTAGGCGAGTTCCCAGGAAGCCCGGGACTTTAGAATCCACACACAAATGACTCATCAATTCTAGCTCACTGTTCTTTACCCATACTCCTTCATAGACAAAACCATACACTGTTAGCCATCTTTAGTGGCTGGGTAGAATTCTTTTGTAATTTTTCTCCAATGTTTGGATTTATTTTTCACTTTATATACATTGCATGTCTATAAAATACTTCAGAATTCAACTGATATTTAATGATTATTTATATAAAATGAGACCATCTAAGAGGCTACAGAATAATTAAATCCCCCAAAAGAGGGGGGGGAAAAAGAAAGAAAAACGATACTAAGTTCCCTAAGAGAATTTTGGGCCAATTATATCTATATTTTACCTACACTTTCAGAGCAAGGTATAGCAAAGAGGTGACAGCGAGACGTGCCTTCAATTGGGCCTGGGGCGCCTGGGTGGCTCAGTCGGTTAAGCATCTGCCTTTGGCTCAGGTCGTGATCCCAGGGTCCCGGGATCGAGTCCTGCACTGGGCTCTCTGCTCAGCAGGGAACCTACCCCTCCCTCCACCTCTGCCCGCCGCTCTGCCTACTTGTGCTCACTCTGACAAATAAATAAAATCTTAAAAAAAAAAAAAAAAAAAAAGAAGAAGAAGGAGGAGGAGGAGGAGGAGAAGAAGGGATAAATAGGATTTCCAGAAGTGCGACGAGGTCAGATGAATATTCCAGGTGGAAAGATTGGCACAGAAACAGGAAAGCACTGTGTGTAATACCTGGGGAATAATGGGAAGTCCAGTTTGGCTGTGTTAAGGGACAGAACAGGAACGATGATAGAAAATATATCTCAGGACAAGTGGCAGGGGCTTTTAAAAGCCCAGAGAAGAAATCTGCTTGAACACAGTAGGAAATGGGAACTACTGGGGGCTTCGGAACGGGGACACGGCATCACCAAAATAAGCTTTCAGATCATTCTCTCCAACCTCAAGCTCAACCACTCGTTAACCTGACTCCACTGACACCAGCAGCCTTCTGTTCCTGGCGAGTGTTGGTACTGTCTGTCTCCTTGCGGGGACGTGACCCCAACCCAGACCCCCATGTAGTTGGCTCCTTCTTAATAGTCAGGACTCTGCCTCCAGTGTTTCCTCCTCAGTGAGCCTCCCTGACCAGCCCGGTCTACAGAACGCCTCGCCACGCCTACCGCTGTGTTTTGCTTTTCAACCCTACTTATCGTAATTGATATTATTCCATGCATTTCACTACCGGCTTATAGCTTGTCTCCTCCCACTATCGTAGACGCTTCATGTGAGCAGATTCCTTATCAATGACAAATACACTAGCACCGCGCCTATTAGAATGGACGATAAACAATAAGTACTCCGTAACTGTTTTTAACAGCTGTATTGAGACATACTTCACATACTATACATTTCACCTATTTAAAATAAACTGCCCGCTGTTTTTCTATTTCCATAGAGTGACGTGAAAATGACCACAGTGCATTTTAGAGCATTTTTGTCTCACCCCAAAAGAAACCCCATACCCATTACCCTATTCCCGTCAACCCTTCCAGCCCAATGTGACCACTGATCTACCTTCCGTCGCTCTGGATTTGCCTATTCTGGACATTTCATAAAAACAGAACCACACGATCTGTGGCCTTTTCTGACCGGCTCTTTTCACTTAGCACAGTGTTTTCAAGGTTCATTGTTATTGCAAAATAAAATTCTGTTCGCTTTTTTATCCATTCATCAGTTGATAGAATTTGGGTTGTTTCCACTTTTGGGAGCTTTTCTGTGAACAAATGTTTTCACTTCTCTTGGGTATATGGCTAGGGGTGGGATTGCTGGGGCATACAGTAGCTGTTTGACCTTTTGAGGAACCTCCAGACTGTTTTCCAACAGTGACTGTACCACTTTACATTTCTTTTTTTTTTTTTAAGATTTTATTTATTTATTTGACAGAGAGAGAGGCAGTGAGAGAGGGAACACAGGCAGGGGGAGCGGGAGAGGAAGAAGCAGGCTCCCAGCAGAGCAGGGAGCTTGATGCGGGGCTCGATCCCAGAACGCTGGGATCACGACCTCAGCCAAAGGCAGATCCTTAACCCAGGCGCCCCCCACTTTACACTTCTACCAGTAACGTACGAGGGTTCCGATGACTTCACATCCTTGCCCACACTTGTGATGATCTGTCGTTTTGATTACAGCCATCCGAGTGAGTGTGAACTAGGATCTCACTGTGGTTTTGATTTGCATTTCCCTGATGTTATATATAGTTTCATGTGCTTATTGCCCATTTACATATCTTCCTGGGAGAAATGTCCATTCAGATCCTTTATGCCCATTTGTAATTGGGCTATTTGTCTTTTTATTACTGGGGACATCTTCTGGATCTAACACTCTCAACAGTATGGTTCGCAAATATTTTCTCCCATTGTGTGGTTTGCCTTTTCACTTTCTCGGTCGTGTCCTTCAATAACTATTTTTTAAATAAAGCCATGAATAAAACCAACCCTTGACGACAGAGAAAGTCTCTGACGAGCTCATAAGTGTGTGGCAAATTAGTGCCGGGGTGGGACCTAGAGGGAAACGCAAGTCACCTGTCTTCTGTCTTGAGTTTTGCTTACTGGGTCTCAGAGCATTGTCCAAGCAGCCCAGAAGCAATGACATCATCCTACGATAATTCAAAGAATGTAGCATTTGGTAAATTGGCTCAGGAGCACTAACCAAATAGAAAGATGCCCTACAGTTTAAAAAAAAAAAAAGAAAAAAGAAAAGAAAGAAAGAAAGAAAAAACGTTTTGCTGGGAGCTGCGCTGTAATAAATCCTAAGTGGCCTACAATTTAGTTTTCTCTTGAAAAACTCTGAAATTGATGAATGGGGTTGCACACGCAGGAAAAAAAATAGGTATTAGTTAAGTGCAAGTAAGTAGAAGAGGCCCAGGATGAGTATGCAGTAAACTTCTAAACTTAGAGTTCTGGGTATCTGCTTACCCGATTAGAGGCCCTGGAAGGGTCTCCCCTCCCTGCACTGGATTCAAACTAGTGAGCACTGCCCAGTTTTACTTTGGTTGAGAAACGTCAACTAGTAAAAACAAGGTACAAGCCTGGGAACAGTGACATGGGGGGAACTGGGATATTTTTACAGCTGGAAGAGCTTCTCAGAGTAGAGAAATACCAGACCTTAAGTACTTAGTACAAAAATATCAGACCTTAAGTACTTAGTACAAATATAGATATATATGGTGTGTGTGTGTGTGTGTGTGTGTGTGTGTGTGTGTGTGTATAGGGAAAGGCAGCAGGGAAGGACTTGCTTTTAATAAATCTTAACTAGTTTCAATGCTGGTATGGGACCCACACTGTAATTTTCCCAAGACAGAGTTAACCTCTTAGGTAATGCATGGATTTAAATAGAAATTTAATGCTTCCTTTGTGATGGTAACCCTAAATTAACAATCAGATTACGCAGGAATGCAAACAAGATTAATCTAATATTACAGAGAGCAATCTAAAAATATCACATATTAAATAGAGAGCAATCTATAAATAATTTTTAAAACACATTTGAAAATATATGTCTATTACTAGAGGGCCGTAAAGTTCAGACTAAGAATAAATAAAAGACATGTTCAGAACACAGCTTCATTAACGGGGCAGAATACACGACATGTGACTAAGTTATAGGTATAATCATTTGTTATAATGGAAGTGGGCTACAGGACAACTTAAGGCAGAGGCAAACATAAAATGTAACAAAGTATATACCATCTTCAAACCATCCTTAAATATTATTTCCGGTTTCACATTCTCTGTTTACACTCTTCCCTCTATAGTCAGTGTTCAATGCAATCTTCAGTTTTAAAAATCAAATACAGGAAGACACATGTGGGAGTTGAAAGCAATCACCCACGTGTCTGTCTTCATCCCTTAAGCTGATACAGGACCTCCACTGCAAATAAGAGCACACAGATGGGTAAAGGAGACATAATACCCGAATTTATCCAACGGGAATTGCTGTGTGGGGCCAACCTCAGGTTTCCCTGCCTGGTGAGTATGCCCGGCAAGATGGCTTTGAATCCTCATCTTATGCAAACTGCTAAGCCTCCAGATATCCCACTTTCTTTTTCTTTTTTTTTTAAAGATTTTATTTATTTATTTGACAGAGAGAGAGACAGCCAGCGAGAGAGGGAACACAAGCAGGGGGAGTGGGAGAGGAAGAAGCAGGCTCCCAGCAGAGGAGCCCGACGTGGGGCTGGATCCCATAACGCCGGGATCACGCCCTGAGCCGAAGGCAGACACTTAAGGACTGCGCCACCCAGGCGCCCCGTCGATATCGCACATTCTTGACTCTGTCTAACCCACTGGCCTTCACCGGTTCTCTCCCTGATGGGCTCACCAGCATGTCCACACCTGGAACCCTGTCATGACGCAGAACAACTCTAACTTGGAGCTTACAAACATGAAGAAACGCGCGCGCGCGCACACACACACACACACACACACCCTCAGGAATGCCTCCATCCGAGTTTCCACTTTTTCCACGAAGGTCAGACTGGCCCTCCATTTTTATTTTGTCCTCACAGCTCCTACACCTGCCTCGTTCCTTTGACCCACCAGGCCTGTTTTGGCCCCTCCACCCTCCTCAAAGCCTGGACACTGTCATTTCAGAGGTGCCAGCCCTCCTACTCAAGAGCCCTTCCATTTGTTCCTCCCCCGACTCTCAGCTTCCTCCGGCAGATCTCTTCCCTTCCCTCCCACCCTGGCAAATGCTAACTCCCTGTTTTGACCTGTTCCAATCTCAGGTTTCTGAGCCCTAGTGACAAAAGCCCAAAACGATACGCATCGGTTCATTTGTTCACTAACAGTCAACCACTACTTTCTGAGCCATAACTGAGTACAAGCAGCAAATACTCTCGTTGCGATTTGGCTATTCCGCTCTTCTTTTCAGAGTCCTTCGCCACTGTATCTCTTTTTGTGAGTATAGTTGAGACGTGATGTTACATGAATTTCAGGTGTACAGCGCAGGGATTTGACTAGTCTGTTATTCTACGCTCGTTACAAGGGTAGGCTACCACCTGTCGCCATGCAGCGCTGTCACAGTACCATTGATGCTGTTCCCCATGCTGTGCCGTTCACCCCCAGGAGTCACTCAGTCCATCACTGGAAGCCTGTACCTCCCGCTCCCCACACCCCCGCCCCTCTGGCAACCATCAGCTTGTTCTCTGTGTTTATAAGTCGGCTTCTGCTTGCTTGTTTATTCATTGGTGTTTTTTTCATTCCATATATGAGGGAATCATATGGTATTTGTCTTTCTCAGCCGGACTTATTTCACTTAGCGTGATACCCTCTGCGTCCAACCCTGTTATCACAAATGCCACGATCTCATCCTTTTTTATAGCTCCTTACCAGAATCTCCTTAACACGCATCAATCCACTGGGGCACCTGGACACCAGTTTCACCCAGCTCTCCCAGTCTCTGCAGGTGGCCTTCCCCTCACAAGTGACTCATGAGATTGAGCTAGTGGACACACGTTCCTTTCCCCCTCAACCCGAACTCCCCTGCGTCTCCAATCACCCTTCGTCCCTCCTTAGTTTCACCGCACAAGTGAAAGCTCCTCTTGCCTTCCAAACCTATGTCCCTCTTGTAACGCTTCCTATCCCAGGTGCACGCTGTGCTCGGCCTGGGGACACAAGCAAGAGCCGGGCATGGCTCTGGCTCCCAGCTAGGGAAAAGCTGTGCAATTACACACACACACACATGCACACACACAAATACGCAAACAATTAGGGTCACCACATCATTCCTCTTCCGAACTCAGACATGTCTGGAAGGAAAAGGGGATAGTAAACATCCTTCAAGGAGGTGCTGCATAAACCAGGACTCTCCCAGGCAGAACAGGGTATACAGTCACACTAATGATAACGTAGCAGGGTATCTTCAAGTATGCGGCCATTAAAATTTGTCTAAAATTATTTCGTAACCCTGAAAAGGCTCACAATATAATGTGAAGTGAAAACAGGATGAAACCTCTTATAGAAACTGAGTGTCACTTGGTTAAAGATACAAAACCAGATAGAACAGCAGACACCCACTGGGTGTGCAGTATGTGCCCGCACGACTGTTAACGACCTTTAGCTAATCCTCTCAATGATTCTAGGAGGGAAATACTCTCGGATCTTTTTCACACATGAAGAAACTGAGGCACAGAGAGCTTAAGACGCTTGCCTACGGTCCCCCAGCTCAGAAGGAGCAGTGGGAGGATTCAAACCCTTTTGGCTCTAGACTTGCCATCCTAGCTGCCCCAGGGCATCCATGAGACAGACAGGGCGAGAACATAGGTAGGTAGGCAGATGTGTAATAAGAAGCTTCTGTTCTCATTTCCTCTCCTGTCCCACATCCTCATTATTCAACCGAGCTCTGGCACCAAGATCGCGGTCACCCTCCTCACCACCAAATCTTTACACCACATTTCAGTCCCCATACGCCAGACTCTCTCTACAGCTCTTCTCCGTAGTGCACACCCTAGAGAGGGAACACCCATTCTCGTGGCTTCCTTCGGGGCCTCTGTAACTCTTCAATACTCCCTTTCTCCTTTTACCTTCAGTGGAGACATTCCCCTAAGGCTCTCCCCTCCACCCTGCACTCCTCATGCTGCGTCGCTCAGCAACCCTATGGTATCTGCGTGCCCCTCTCTCGGGCAACAACACTACGCCCGAACCTATCCTTCTGCTCTCAAAGCACTCCTGCAGGCTGCCCCGAGCCCATGAATCAGAGTCCACCATCCTCCTGGTCTCGTGGCCATAAACTTGAAAGTTACCTTCACCTTCTCCCTCCTCCTCATTCTCCACCTCCACTTAGTTCCCGAGCCACACTGAATGCACCTCTACAAGAATCCAAAGCTGTCCTCTTCCCATTGTCTCAGCCTCTATTACCCATAACCTTTGCCAACACAAGAGCCTCTGTGCCTCGTCCGGCTCATTACACACGCTGAGCCCAGCAGATACCGCCCAGGCGTGGTTGACCCATTCTGTGCAGCCCATAACCCCATTCAGATGGGTCTTGCGTTGAGTGACAGCTATGAGTATGTCACTCAATGTCCTACCTCCTGGAGAGCAGAGAACATCGTATGTATTACATGGCGGACTCTCATGTTGGTGGACTCCGTAGTCGCTGCCTCTTCGTTCTCAGGGAACTTCAATAGAACTCCTCATCCTACATGACCAACTTGAAACTTCCTAGCCCAAGCATCTAAGGGCTTACATAAACCATCTGTAGTCGGAAGTTTTCATGTCCCGCAACTGCTTTCCCTCATTCCCCAACAACAGCACCCCCTTTTCCCTTGGGGAACCTGTCCCTCCCCAGTTACGTGGGTTGCCCATCAATGGCCAACGTCTCTCTCACTTCTGGGGTGAACATGGGACCCAAGGTGACTCACCCACATAGGGCCATCCCCGTGGACAGAGTCTAGGAGTAGAGAGAGGACCCTATCAGGAAGAAGTGGAGTCTTTCTCAGGGGTGAATTTCAACAGCAGGTAAGGGGGGTGCTAAGGATCACAGGAGCTTTGCTGTCTTGGGGAAAGGGCCCGTGTGAGAATAAAGCTAATACAGGGAAACAGAGAAATCCCTGATTAGCACTTCCGCTGGGCTTTCAGCAGGATGGACTCACAATCACCTCTTAAAAACTCTTGGATCTAGAAGGGTTTCAGAATTCAGAACTGCCCTGATGAGAAACCTACAACAGGGCCCATACTGCAGTGTATTAATACACTTCAACCCGCCTCAAGGACACCATCCTCGTAATCAAACCCATTACTGTATTTCTGCAACAACGACGAAAATTAATGCCCTAATGAATGCCAGTTTAGATCAGGACAGGTCTTGCCATGAAGAAAGTACACATCGGTAAGCCCTGTTTGCTCCAAGGGTTTAGCTTCTGTTTTCAGAACCACACCTAAAGGCCTGTGATCTGTTTAAAGCAACAGTCCCTGTTTCCTGATCTGATTGTTAGTTTTATTTCAGAAGCAGGAGATTGGGTTTTCAGCACTTGCACCTAGAAGAGTCCCATCTGTATTCCTATATTCCTATATTTCAATTTTATTTTCCATTACTCCTCCACGCGTACTTGCATCTGAGTCAAACGCAAAGGACAGCATAGGGAATATAGTCAGTAATGCTGTAATAACGTCGTCGGCTGACAGATGGTGACCACACTTACCAGGGTGACCACTGAGTCACGTAGAGAATTGTGGAATGAATATGTCGTACCTCTGAAACTACTATAGCATTGTATGTTAATTATACTTCAATGAAAAAAAAAAAAGACCATGTTTTGACTCTTTTGCATTCCCCGTGCTGTCTATGCCTTATAAACAAAGCTGCCCAGCCTAGAGATGGGGACCCTTAGCTGGTTGATTTTCTAGTCTGTTCTCCCAGCCCTATACCTCTGTCCGTGGCTCGCAGGGAAAAAGTATATAGCTACCACTGTCCTCTAAAGGGAGGGTCAGGAACAACACTGACCCCATCCCCTTTCAGCCCCCCCAGACCCCCAGGGGCAAGCACAAGCATCCAGAAAATCACAAGGGGCTCCACTACAGAAATCTGAATTCACCATGGCATTCTCTTATTTTCTTTCCAGCGGCCTTTGCATCTCCTTGGGGCCCCTGCAGATCCTGTGATGCTTCCTCATCTTCTCTTCTTTATATATTCGTGTTCATTATTAGACACTTGATTTCTCAGCAACCCCGAAAGGTGGCTCAAGCAGGTATTAGGGTCCCCTCTTTGAAAAATGAGGCAAGGAGGGTTGAGTTGGTTAATGAGAGAAAAAGCCTTCAAACTTGCTGACTCCTACTCTCATTTTCTTCCTGGTCTCATTTCCCTGCAGGGATTAACCCACACTGAAGAGTTTATCGGCACTGATTGTCCTTTCTTGCTACCTTTAGATGTAGACCTCTAGTGTGTTGAAACTCGGAAGAAAACTGCCTGAGCAATTTCACTCTAATTATGTGCATATTTAACTTCGGTAAAAATAAAAATTAACAGATATATACATGTGGATATACACACGTCCATAAAGCTTCATACTATCCTCTCGCATGCACGAAGGTCTGTAAGCATTCCTCTTTCCCCTCCAGGAAGCCAAAGCCTTCTCTGTCATCAAATCCAACCTAAATTAGCCAAGCGATGAAGTCTCAAGGCACAGCAATGCCTGGAGATGCTTCAGCCTTGGGGAAAACCCAGACACTGTTGCACATAACCGGAACAGACAAGACAAATACCCCTCCCTGCCCAGGGGATGTTTCTGGGTCAGGAATCCCTCCCTTAACCAAAGAGTCAGACTTCACTGGCCATTTTCCCAGCACACTACCCTGCTTCTCTGGCTGACCTTTAAGGTTAGGACCTCTGGATAGAAGCTCATGAAAGACAGAGATAAGGCAAATTCAGCTGCCTTTGGGTGCACAAAAATGCAGTTTTTCATTTGCAATAGGCCCCGAAAATCCCAGGGGCCACATACAAGCCATTCCTGGCCTATGAGGTTAATGCAAAAGATCCACCATCATCAGGCCAAGCTCTCTGAATTGCCTTCCCCCCCCCCCCCCAATCAAGGTTCTCCTGCTCATGAGAACGGAGCGTGTGAGAGCCGCTAGCGGAGGTCAGGGCTGAGGTTCTTGGGCGTGAAGAGCTGCCTGCACAAAGCCAGATGGATCCCATGTCAATTTCTTTTGCTATTTACAATGTGTCTAAAAACTCAACTAGGGGAGCACAGTCCACTCCCATTCAGCCCGGCAGTCTCGCCATGTCCCTGCTTGCAATGCCATCCATAAGCGCCGAGAACGCAATGGCCACTGTTGATCAACGAAATTTCCATCATCCCACATTACCCGCAGGTCAGAATTTAGTCCGTAGAGTGGGAGGCCTTTGGCAGATCTCTGAACAAAGTTCTCCCTGCTAAAGATCTCTGGGAAATGCTGCTTCTAACTTCCCTCATACAAACTACATTCAGATGTAGTTCATGCAAACTTCCCTCATACAAACTACATTAAAACGTAAATTCAAATACGATCTAACATAACGTACCAAGGTAAGATGCTTTCTAAAATAATCAGTCCTCAGATCTTTTTCTTCCCTATCTTCCATCTCCGGCGGGCTTATCCTATAATATTTAATGGCCTACAACAAGGATCAACCAGGGAGGAAGGCACCGCCGTGGGAAATCAGCCAGAATTGTTTAGAGTCCAACAGAAACTATTTTTAAAGTATTTTATATTGTTAGTTGAAATGGAAAACCGTTTTCCCTGTCTACAAAGCTCTGATTTAGCTCTTTTTACTCAGCCGTTAAAAATTTATTTTCCTGATCTTCACATTTTGCATCTCCCATTTAAAAAAAATGTCTTCCTTTCTCCCTATCTAAATAAAGTTGGAATCTCACTTATTTCAGATTCAGATTCGACAAACCTTTTGCTGCAAGCCTAACTATGTGCTGAGCAATGCAGAGTCAACTCAGCCTATTATCTAGACATTTATCATTTTACAGACGGAGGAACAGGGGCTCCATTAAGTTCACTGACTTTCTTGCTTTCAAAGACCTTGCAAGGGGCATCCCTGGATGTCTCTGCTTCCAATGGGAACCCCAGGTAAAATATTTCCCCAGTATTGCTTGCATCTGACTTTAGCCTTCTGGAATCTTGCTCAAGATAAGTTACATGGTTTGAGGAGAGCTTTACACTACTGGTTATCTCAGCCTGGGATCCAGGATTACATGCAATTCACGGAAGGATAAATACAGCTCTTGCACATTGCAAACAACCTTCAGGAGGGACCTTCTCCCTGAATTCAAAGAACCAGAAATCTAGCCCCCTGGTCTGTAGAGTTAGTCCAAACGAAAGTTCACAATTAACATGATGCCAGGTCTTCATTCCTTTCTGTCATTGCTACCCTCTGACCACTACACTGTTAGTTCACAGAGTCAGAGCAGCCCATTGGGAAGGGGGACCAAGGCCTCCCTTCCACCTGCGTGAGGCCAACAGGCAGGGAGTACCAGAGCCTCGGAGGGCTGGCACTCGGGGCCTGCAGGGCAAGAAAGACAGAGCATTCTACAATTGTCACTCGTACCAAGCAAAACGTGATACGCCCCCACGTGAGGACGACTACTACTACTGATTATGGCATCATTTCAGATTTTCAAGGCACAGCGATTCACAAATACTAACATTATGCGGAAAACCTACCAAAACATAATGCTATCTCTGTAGCCAACAGCAAGCTAAGCGTCATTCTTCTTCCCTTCCAGGAAGTCGAGCACGTCCTTCTTGCCTGTTTGCTTGCCTGCGCTCGTGTTTCTCCACACATCCTATTTTTCATGAACTCAAGAGGCACACCTACTCTCTCTCTGCAGAAATCTCGAGGCCAGACATTTTACCTCTGGTGGTTGTAAGTGCTAAGACGCTACAGAAAACATCACACAGAAATTCTGAGTAGTCAGAACCGTACCTTTATGGTGGTGAAAAATTCACTACCTTATCTCCCGAAAAGATTACACTAAGATATCAGAACCACCACCAAGATATTGAATGACGTCGGTCACAATAACACGTCTCAGTTCCAATTTGTGACCCATGCGGTGGGACCCCAAGCCCAAATGGGTAAAACCAGAACATTCCAGAGACGTTCGCAAATTAGTCACTGCCCTCAATGGAACCACCACTGCTTTACTGATGGAAAGAAAGAATAACAAACGGAGGTCTGAAGTGTTAAAAGGTCAGAGCAGTAAAGGAAGACTAAGATATACGTTTGGCCCTTACAGTGCATCGACAGAGCACGTGTGAACTCAATTTACCACCCCACCGACTTAGCATAGGGTTACTCCCCTTTGATCTACAGAGCAAATGCTTCACACTGTAAGACTCGCTGACCTTGTTACACTGATTATAGCATCAGTTCAAGGGGTCCTCTGTAACCTTTGAAAGCACTAAAGTTCTTCACTGGCATTGCAAAAACCACAATAAATAGTGTTTGGGGTCATCTGCATGGAAGGTTTTTTCACGTTACTTCTTAGATGAAAAGCCACAACTCTTCATTAGAAGGCCCCCTATAAATACAGTCAGGTGAAGTCACGGGACAGTGCGGGGTCTACTCGTTCAAAGTGGGTTCAGGGACAGAATCTCCTCCCTCACTCTGCCGAGTTCTGCAATATCTAAGTTCTATTTAATGAGTTCATGAAGAAACAGGTATTTCTGCCCTTGCGAGTCATGAAGCTTCTTAGAGTCAAGAAGTCCAGGTCTGTTTGAACTAAGTATCTGAATGAATACTGAATGTCTGTTCCCAGTCTACTGAGCCACTACATCAGAATTCAAGAAATTAGAGCTGTTACTTTGTGCCTCCTTCTTCCTGTGGGATGGGGGGCTACCCTAAAAGGCGGGCTTCATGCAGGAGGAGGCCTGGGCCAGAGAGTCCTAGGTCTGAATCATGGTTTGGCCACCGTCTAGCTGGTGATCCTGTGCAGGTCAGCTTCTCCAGGGTCTTGGGTTTTCCAATTTGCTGAATGTGGGGGGAGAACCACCCCAAATGGTCATTTAGCAGATTACCAAAAAATGTGTGTGTTCAGGAACTTATTTTCTAACTATGTCTCACATATGGGAGATGCTCCGTGTTAGCTGAACCTCAGAGATGCAGCTCTAGAAAGATTATTAACAAGGCTACATGCATTGTTGGGGTTCCCAATTACATTCCAGGGTCACACCCAGCACCCAACTTTAAGCTCATGCAAAAGGAGGAAGAGACTCTTGTTTTCTTCTGAGGAAATAAGAAGCTAGTAGAATCCTAACCAACCATCAGAATGGAACTCTCCTGAAGATGACAGGCACTCAGGCACCCAAATCTGGCTGGCTGGTTTCCCTGATTTCCTTCCGGGGGTGTGTGTTAGATACACACCTTGCTCTGTGTGTGTGTGTGTGTGTGTGTGTGTGTGTGTGTGTGTGTGTGTGTTTAGGGGCCGTGTGTTAGATACACACCTTGGTGTGTGTGTGTGTGTGTGTGTGTAGGGGCCGTGTGTTAGATACACACCTTGGTGTGTGTGTGTGTGTGTGTGTGTGTGTGTGTGTGTGTGTGTGTGTGTGTAGGGGCCGTGGTGGGGGTGGATAAGGCCTTGCCTCTTGCCCTGGTTTCAGCCCTCCACAGGACTGACTTCTCAGGAACACATCCTCCCTCTGGACCCGCAAAGCCCCAAACCTCAGGCTCCTGCTCCTTTGAACACCGCCCCCCCCCCCCCCAGCAGCTCTGCCTGCTCGCTCAGTGCCGCAGACCCCAGGCCGCTGAAGGTCCCAGGGCTCCAGGGCTCTCTCGTTCCTGGACGTGGAGTGCGACGGCATCAGAAACCGTCTGTGCTCTATTGGCCCCGCTGCACCAGCAGCACCTTCCTCTCCCTTCACTCTGGCAGAGCACGCAGGGCACGTGCATCCGGAGCAGTCCCCAAAGCCGGGCTGCTGCGAAGGTGCCCCACCACCCTCGCCTCCCACCGTCCCGCAGAGTCAGGCCAGGGTCTGGCCAGGGCCCCCTCCTCCAGCCAGGACTGGAGAAGTGAGTGAAAAGGGGTGTGAGTCCGGGGTGGGAATGATCTGGTCACTTTCTGGGACCCGGGTACACAGCCCTCTCCAGTCCCATTTCTCGCAGGAAGGAGAGCGAGGAAGCCAACACCGTCTAGCTCGGAAGCACCTCCAGATCTGTTGCGCTTCCCATCATCCCCATAACACCATTTAATTCATTGTTCCCCAGCCGGGCAGCTCTGCCGAAAGCCCGGGAGCGGCACCCCGCAAAAACCCGGCTGCCCGGCTGCCCGGCTGCCCGTCCGAACTCTCGCCCCACGGCGCCGCCTCTGGGCCCCGCACGTCCCTATCCGCGGGGAGGCTTGTGGTTCTCCAAGAGCACAACCCAGTCAGCGGGGCTTGGAAGTTTCCCACCTCCTTTTTCGACCCCGCTCCGAGAGCCCCCCACGCGGATCCCCCGAGAGAGACGAGGAAGCCGGGAGGTCTCTCCCCAGATCTGCGCTCACGACGGGTCTGGCCCTCTCTTCCCCTCCCTCCGCTTCCCTCCTCCCGGCGCCTCCAGCGCCCAGCGGTTCTCTCCCCCAAGGGCAGCAAACTACTTTCCGGGCTAGATTCAGGTCTGAGCAGGAAAGGCTTTCCCTTCCTCGCCTTCTCCTTACCCTGGATCTCAGAAACCGCAAGGAGCACGCTCACCTCCCTCCTACCCCCCCAAAAGAGCTCAGGCTACCAGTGCTCCCCTACTTTCCGGGTCAAAAGATCCGTTCGAGTCTGAAACCACCACGGGGGTATGCATACTCTGGATTTTTCCAGAGACCCTACCTGTCCCTCGTGGCTTGAAAAAAAACAAAACAAAACAAGTAAACAAAACCAACCCCGGTAACTTTGTGGAGTGAGTGTGTGTGTGTGTGTGTGTGTGTGTGTGTGTGTGTATGAAAGAGAGAAGGAAAATCGCTCAAGAGTTAGGGCAACAGCTGCAAGAGCACATCTGGAAGAGGGGGAAGGGGGTTGACAAGGAGGGGGCAAGAAGCGAGAGGTCGCGGGGCCCTCCCCCTGCCCCGGCAAATTCAGGGCCAAGGACTGGGCCAGCCTGTCGTTACCTGTCCCATGTTGATGAATCCGTACTTGCTGGCGATGCGGTTGGCCTCCGGGAAACCGCCGGCGATTTTGACTGCCCAGTGGTTGGTGTAGACTCGCGTCCGGCACACGGGGAGCAGGCAGCCCCCGAGCAGCGCCAGCACACACAGCAGGTCCAGGCGTCCCGGGCAGCAGCAGCGGCTCCCCCAGCCCATGGCCCCGGCGCCTCTCTGCCTCCCTCGCCCGCTCGCTGACTCCGCGCTCGAGCGGCGCGCACAACTAACTTCTCCGGCCTGGGCCGCCCCGGCGCGCAGCCCCCGGCCGCCGCGGCGCGCAGCCCTGGGCGATCCGCAGGAGGCGGCGAGCCCCGGCTGGGAGCAAACGGCGAGCCTCGTGCCGGCTCCTAGACCATCCCTGGGGCTGCGGGGACCTGTGCTCCCTGCCCTCCGGCCCGCAGGGCGATCGGCGGGGACTCCCCGGCTCGGGCGCAGGAGGCTGCGGAGTGGGGCGGGCGCCCTCCTGCAGTTGGGTCTCGCCGGCTCGGCTCCCGACTCTCAGACTCGCCCTCGCTCCTCCCCGGGCCCCGGAGCGCAGCGGAGGCGGCGGTGCAGACAGCGGCCGGGCGCCCCCTCTGCTGGCCCGGGCTCCGAGCGCTCGCTAGCTAGCTCCCTGCGTTCCCTCCGGCTCCGAGCAGCGCGCGGGGAGTGTGAGTGGCAATGGCAGCAGCGCCTGCTCTGCATAAATGACTCCCCCGCCCCCCCAACACCCCTTCTCTCCTCCTCTCAGCCCCCTCCTCCTCTCCCTCCTCCGCCCGCCGGAGAGCGGCCGCAGCCAGGCAGCAACCAGGTCCTAGCGCCGCCGGGTTCTCCGGGCTGTAACCTCCTAGGGTCCCGGGCGGCAAAAGCGAGTCTTTCCAAAGGGCTGGAAGGAGAGCTCCAGGCGTCGCGGCTCGGCCCCCTTGTCTTCCTTTCCTCCTTGGATTTGAATCGATTTACCGCGCCTTCCCGACAGACTAAGGAGATCTACGCGTTGGTGCGAGTCAAGCGCCCCGAAGATTCATTCATCCTAGCTCTGAACCTCCTTAAACAACGAAGCATTTAGGAAGGTCACTTGCGTGTCAACTGCCGAACAAATAATCCGAGATTTTCACTTCGTTAATTCTTCATGCTTTTCAGCAACTGTTTATTTTACACACTCTGCTCCCGGGAGAAACTACCGCACAGGACCGTAAGGCGCATCGACTCTTAAAAGCCAACCACGGTGGCTCCAAAGCCAAGTCTGTTGCTCGCTGACTTTCGAAATCTGTGCATCTGATACGAGGCAACGCCACGGGAGAGTAAAATTCCAGTCGCAGAATTGAGGAAAGATGCTTCTATGAATATTTGGTATGACCGTGGATGGAGACGTTGGGCCAAGGGAATAACTTCATTCATTCGTTCCACTGACTCTGATGAGGGCAGCTTTTTCTCCACCAAGGAAAAAGTTTTCCAAGTTTTCCGAGCGCGGCCCTGTAGCAGTGAGAGACTTCAATATAAAAAGGACCACAGAGGAAGTTCAGATGAAATATGGGCCTGCCCGGCTTCATTACTGTCTCCAGCTCTGTGACTGCAGTGGGCAGGAGTGAGCTTGGATTAACCCCGTTTCTGCTGAACAACCTCCCTGCCTCTTTTGGAGGCAATAGGATGATTTCTCGTGAAAATGTATCCTTTATGTAATAACTCAATTGGTCTCTGAAGTATTTACCATACCCCTAACTCCCACCCGCCCCCCTTCCCCTCCTTTTCCCAACCCCTCCCATCTTTCTTCTTAAGCATTGATTGGTTAAATGAATTTGAGATTAATTAACCAATCACGTCACTAGCTTTGGGTAATGATTCTTTTATCTGCCTAGGGCTTCACTTTTCTCCCTTCCCCCCTCAGCTGAACCATATCGGCAAACTCAAAAGTCATAAATTTAAAGTTCATAAAATTCATAAAGTGAGATTCATAACTCAAGTTACCGCGCTTTAGGACATGTTACACATCGCATAAGGTATGCCATGTTATCTAATCTTGAAACCAAACTCACCAAATAACATCATCCCCCTCCTTAACTGAAGAAGTGGAAGGTCAGAAAAGCTCAGTCATTTGCAGAAGGATATATAGTTTATTCTGTTCATTGGAGTGATTTGGCCCGTCTCTTGAGCACCTAGACCTTGCCAGGCATTGTGCTAGACATTGGAGAAAGAGGAGGAGGGAGAGGAAATGGAGCACAGAGGATTAGTGGAATTCAGGCTCTGAATAACTCTAGATGTGGTTTATTACTATTGTTGTCATGGTTATTTACAGGCGGAAAAGCCTAAGCACTATGCCTGGGCTTTTGAGTTTCAGTACAGTCTTGCTACCGGCCAGTCCCTCTGTACACACCACTTCTTCCATTCCCAGTCTGGAGTCCAGAAAGTTTACAATCTATTAGATCACTGTTCATTGCCACCCCGGCCACCTGCATGCATCCACAGGACATTGGATTCTTCCAGAAGCCGCTGGGTTTTGGATGAGGTGGGAAGAGCTCACTCAAAATCCAAATCTCAATGTACATCAGTCATCCCTTCAGAACTGGGGACATTAGCTGTCAGAGGGTAGGGAGAGCCTGTCTGGGGATGAGCCACAGGAGGGTCCCCTCCCCCCCAGGACCACACAAGGTACTCTATGAGTCAAGCCTGGAGCATGGCCTGTGGTTTTCTCTGGGACTCTGGGGCCATTACTGTTTAGAACCGCAAAGAAGGCACAAAATACTTCTCTTTGAAAGCCATGTTGCCTCTGGGCTTCAACTTCTGAATGAAATGAAGAGGGAATCCCTGCACCTGGTATCCTGAGGCCTGGAGGTTGCTTCCTAAGATTAGCAAAACTACTCATTGATATATTTTTTTTCTCCATGGTGTCTTTCCCTTTTTCTTTCCGACGAACACGCTTGCCTTCCATGAGCATGCCCTGCTTGGCACGCACACACAGTGTTCACTGCGTTGAACATGAGAGAGAATTGGAAAATGAGGTAGGAAACAGGCAAACCACTTTTCTGCTTTGTAAACCAATCCCTGGGCCAGCATTTGAGCTTGCTCAAAGGGTATATTCTTTCGTTTGGACGCATATGTATTTGGAAGGGAAAATCCTAGCTCTGTTCAAGAAATAAACAAGATCTGGGACCCCAGACATCTATCAGCTCAAACACGTGAACGTAGCTTCATTCACCTTCCTGTCCATCACTTTTGTAGCTCCCTTCGCTAAGTTCCCTTAGGAAGAGTGTGATTCTTAAACTTCCGGGAGACGAAAGAAGTCCCTCTGTGATGAATGCGAAGGCTCTGGGATCTGCCTTTCATGAACTCATTAGCCTCCTTGATGAGAGCCAGTTGGCCACAATGAAGCTTCCAGATAAGGATCAGGAGTTACGGCAAAAAAAAAGCCCTCTTCTTTTAGGACGTTAAGCTTTGCTGGTTCTCAGGGTCAGCTCTGCTCTCAATGCCTCAATAGCCAAAGGACAAGGAACGAGTAGAATAGAAGCAGTTAGTGCAAAACCATCCCTAACTTTGGAAAAGCAGCTAAATCCAAGATTGGCGCAAATGCTTCCTTTTTGTATGCGAGGAGTAGCTCTGCAAATTTGACCTCGACTCTTCCTCCTGAACACGCCATATGGCAGGAAATCAGGCAGTTTTAAGTTTTACTCTGCCTTATACTTAGCAACCTATTACTTGATAATGAGGCCCCACTAGTGTTTGGCCTCTCTGCCAAGGTCCCTCACAGCTTTAAAGGAAAATTTCCGTGAAAGGCAATGAACAGAAATCCAGGCAGTTTCGTAGGAGAGGTGAACCAGAGCCCTGCAAGGATTCATCTTGAAACGCTATGAACGAGAATTATTCTGGGAAGAGTTTCCCTGATGAGACACCTCATTTCCTCCTCTGCTACACCCTTTGCTGGAAATTGACCTTTAAGGGCTCTTCTAACCTGAGATTCTGTGAATCAATAATAAATTGGTTATGGACAATTTGGAGCTGACTGAGAAGGGGGAAAAAAAGCCACTGGGAATTTCGCTGCCCAGGAGAAGAGTCGCCAAATTTATGGAGATTCTCATCAGTTTTCCAGTATATCAGATTCAGAGTTGGCAGTGAAAATTTGTCAGATTTAATGATAATAATAAATGGTAATAATAACTACCATTTATTAAGGACTAGTAATATGCCAGGCACCGAGCCAAACACATTTCAGGCCTTAATCTCATTCGTAGAGCGTCAGAGCTGAAAGAGAACTTACATATCAGAGAATCTAACTTCTTTATTTAATAAAATAGAAAACTGAGGCCAATAAAAAACTGATTTGGAAGACAGCAATCCTATCATGGGAAAATAAGTTCACGATGCATGAATAATATAAATAAAACAAAGGAATGGCCCCAAGGACCAACCACGATAGCGCGTCACGAACCTAGGATTGACGTTGATCCGGCTGGCACACCGGGGTTAATAAAATAAATTTCAGTAGAATGAAAACTTAACAGCCCCGATTTCATAGATGTTTCGCCACCACCATTTAACAATACCATCCATGACACACAGGAGTCAGCACAGGAGTTAACTCAGGGCTCACTCTTGCCTTTTTGGCAAAATACGTCGCTAATGGAACGCTAACAGGTGACTAATACCCCGCAGATTTCAGGAGGCTTTAGCTCCATCTTGGACCTGTTTGAAGTGGATTTAGATTGGCATAGTGGACCCTCTTCTGTGGACATTTAAATCCTGCAATGAGAAGCTGGTTCCCAAAAGGCTTTCAGTTGGAAGCAAAGCGTAAAGGTTACAGGTGACTTTCTTCATATACATATGAAGGAAGTGACACCAGCTGTCCGTCACCTTCTGGCCTCTGCCCCTGATCCCAGAGCAGTATGGCTCCAGGATGGATATGACGGGTGGATGTGATGTCACTTCTCACCTCAGACTCTAATCCAGGGGTAACAAGTAGAGAAAGGGTGGAACAGATCAAAGCAGTAGGCCCGGGTCTTGGAGCTTCCCCCACCGAAAGGAACCAATGCTACATCATAGTAGCAGCCCTCCTCCAAGAGTCAAGACTTGCTCTTTTTGGGGTGCATCTGGACCCTTTTTTCCAAAAACATTTTCTTGGCTTTTATCTGTATTCTTAAACCTCTCAGAGAATCAGGAGTTAAATAACTACTGACTTGATAACTTGATCTTGCTTTGGAAGACCAAGTTCAATGGACCCTAGGAATTCGATTTTTTTTTGTTTTGTTTTGAGTCTGGGCAGTAGCTCTAATTCCTTGATGCCAAATGATACATTGTAATTCAAAACATATTCAGTATGACTTTTACTTGTTTATCGGAAGCAAGATAAATTATGACAAAATGATTTCACAAGTATCTTGTATGAGTACATACTTCATGCTTATTACATTCCACCATTTCCAGAAACTTTATATCTAGATCACCGGGCATGACATAACTTCACTCTTCCCATGGTGTATGCAGGATGTAGGTATTACAAAACCATTGTGTACCTATCATTCAAGGATGTCCCTACCAACCTTCTCTGCCCCTACTTCAGATTTTCATAATGCATGAAAAAAAGCACATCTTTTCTCGCCCTTAGTCCTTAGATGCATGGCAAAGGTATATATCAGTGAGATATTCCAGAGCCAAACCTCACTGCAATAATTTACCAGGAAGAGAAGGACTTCAGTTTCAACTTATGCCCATGAACGGCTCCCAGTCTTTCCTATTCTGTATCTAGAATGACAGCAACGGTCTATATTCAAAAAGGTTATTCCATTACTTACAAATAATTCATTGATAAAAATTTTATTTTTCTAAAGGCAGGGGAACACAATTCAATAGGAAGCTTTTCAGGGCTTTCCAATTTTAAAAAGTGTAAGATTTCCCTGGCCCTGTGTTTACAATTTCCCTGTGACAGCTCAAAGCCAGATCCCGCATAAAGAAAAAGCTGACTCTCATTTGAACTCTGGCAAGTGCTACTCTTTTAAGTCCTATGACTTAGTTGGCTTCCCCAGAAAAATCAAGAACTAAGAGTCCACTAAATCACTGGAGACCCTGAGGCAGGCTTCTCTCTTCAATGTTCTCCAAATCCGAACAGTGAAAGCCTGTTTCAGAGACGTACTGAATAAGACTATAATATAAATTCACCATGTCAATGCTAAATATTGCCTTCTGTGAGTGTCGATGAGACCAGGTTTATGAAAATTCTATGCATCATAGTTAGAGTCTGGGTAAGGAAAATATCCTTCTCTATATTGCTGTACTGCTGTTGATTTATTTAAGAAAATAATCAGAGCATTGGTTTGAGATCCAGTAGCAAATTGAACTGTGATGGGTGAGCAGGGACTGAATCCTCTGCGGAAAGAACAGGCAATATATTCGGCATCATTAATCATTTCTTATTCTAGACTTCGTCATACATTTGCGTGTGTGTGTATGTGTGTCCATACAGATACAACTTGGCAAATTCATAGGCTCTTTGCATGTTGACATTTTGGCAGTGAAATGAAAAATGAAAAGAATTTTGCAGAAAATGTCAGCAATGCAAAACTTAGGGACATTCTATAAAACTGGGCTAAGCATTATTAGAAAAAATCTTAAGGGATGGTGGAAGTTAAGACTTCTAGGCACAAAAGAGTCAGAGGCTGGGTGCTAGATGGAGAAGGAAAGTTAAAAATAAAAAGCTGACCACCTGAAGGTCAGTGAAATAGTCAAGGCCAAATCATGGGCTAAATGAAAGAGTGGGATCCATATGGAACCCATTTCGCATGTAATGAGGATACTTTGGAAGACACCTTTCCTACCCAAGTGTGTGTGTGTGTGTGTGTGTGTGTGTGTGTGTGTGTGTGTGCGTGCGCGCGCGCACAGTGGGGGGGGGCTCTGAGTTTCGCAGATGGAGTCCCTTGATTTGCAAGATGTGAAATTTCAGAAGTGGTTCAGTTATGTGTGGAAACTAATGACTCTGAAGCAAATAATCTAATCAATATTCTATTATCCAATAGCCCTTTACTTACACGGGGCCCGCAGAGCCACGATTTTCCTGTTAGTCATGCCCTCTGTATGTTTAATGATAAACTCTCTCCCAAATGGAGTCTAGACAGGAACAGGCCTTTTCCTTTCTCCAAATTCAAAGTCAAATTCCCTGAAAACATCTGGATCAAAGGAAATGAGGAAATTGGTGAATCTGTGTAGTAAGGGTCCCGTAAGCCCATCATATCAGTTGGATGCATTGTGACCTAGAAAGGGATCTCGGTGACCATTATTGAGAGAGCATTACCGATACAGCCTACGTATAGCCCTTCTGAAGTTCTTTCCGGTTATTATCATATTTACTCCTCACACTAACACGCCAAGTGATGTCGTCATTATCTTAACACCGTGGTGTTGAAATGATCTCCCCAGCTGCACCCAGCTAGTCATCGAGAGCACGTGGGCTGAACCCAGGTGTTCCAAATCCTGTATTTGTGCCAAATGAACCCTCCCAGAGTTCCAGCAAAGGCTCTGCAAACGTAAGCCCTCCGAAAGATATACTTCCGTCCCTGTGCATTTATCAGTCACTGGCTGTGGAAAATTCTCTTGTGATTGGTTGAGGAGGAGAGACTAGAGAATTCAAAGCCAAGGGCCTTCCTTCAGGGCTTCCTGAGTCTGTCTTCAAGCTGCAGTGACCTCTCCCCATTCCTCTCATCTCTCCTCACCTCAAAGTCCAGTCATTTCTCAGTTCCGTCCCCAGATGCAGTTCCAAACCAACATCGCCCCCAAGTTTCTAGAAGAATGCATACGCATGATTGGTTGTGTCTACAAAGGCTTTACTCCTTTCCCAACTGGGTTCAGAGGTCTTCTCTTCACTTGCTAATTATCCATATCCTACAAACTACAGATGGGAGTAACTGCAATGTGCCCGTGATGACAAAATGGCATTACTTTCAGCAGAAGCAGTTGTGAAGTCTTATTGGAATTCATGATAAGAGAGACACGCTTGTGAAGGATCCTTGTAAGGATCCCAGTTACATGCTTGTCTTATGAGCAGTTATCAATCACTCGACGGCCAAAGGTGAATTTGTAAAATTGGACCCTCCCTCTCCTTATATCAATTATACCTCAATAAAGCGATTTCAAACATTGTGTTCTCCCACCACACACACAGCCGACACACATAATTATTAGGAGGACTTTGAGAACCACAGAAAAAGATACATGCCAAAGTAACTGGAGAGGTGTCTGGTGCCGCAAGTGAGATTCATCACGGGTGATGCAGCATGAACTGAACTCCTTCTTTCCCATATGGCAAATTTCACTTTTTCACCCCACGTTATGCCCATCTTCTTCCCATATCTCTCTTGTTCCAAGTTTCCTACCAATTTGTCTATTCATCACGTATTACCTTCTATCACTGTGATCTTCATAAATAATAATAATAATAGAAAAACATTGAGAGTGGTTTGGAAACTGGAAAAACATAGTAATGTTTTCCATTGCTGAAGCATAGCTATTTTCATATTTATGTACTCCCTTTTCATATTCGTCTGAAAACCGTATCTTTACTAAGTTATAAACAAAATACATACCCACTTTTACATTCTGCATTTTTCACATAATATGTTCTATAAATATGTCTCTATGGTCTTTGTTATTAGCATTTTAATGACAATACTCCATTGGGTTGATGCATCATAATTTACTAAACTCTATTGTAAGACATTTAAATTGTTCCCAATTTTTCTTTGTTGTAAATAATACTGCAGAATATCTTCATGAATAAAGGCTGTGTGTTTTAGATTTTTTTCCTTAGGATGAATTAACATCCATTTGGTCTCCCATGCTCCAAAAATTAGGGAATGGTTTTAGCCTCAAACTCTAAGGAACCAGGCATGTAATTTAAACAAATGAAGTGGCCCAATAAATATGGTGAGTGAGTTCTTATCAGCTCTGATAGCATTCCCCAACTCTACTGCCCTGACCAACAATACTGATGCTTCCATCTGTCCATCCATCCATTCATTCATCTATCCATTCATCCATCCATACTTCTGTCTGTCCATCGATCAGTCAATACTGGTGTTAAAGACAAGACAATAGGTCCAAAACGAAGTTGCTTATGCTAAGCCCCACATCAACAAACTGAGACTTAACTCAATTACAGTTTCAGGTCTCCCAGAAATGAAATCTTAAACCAATCAGGAATCACCTGATCAGCATAAGTTAGGTCATTTGCATAATAAACCCCCCCCCCACCATCCCCTAAAGTGACCTTGCAATAACCAACCACTTTTTGTCTCTTGTAACTTCCTTGTCTCTGCTGCTTTTTGCCTATAAAAGTCTCTCATTTTGTCCAGCTCTTCAGAGCTTTTTTCTATCTGCTTGGTTGGATGCTGCCCAATTCGTAAATCTATGAATAAAGCTAATAAGATCTATAAATTTACTCAGTAGAATTTTGTTTTTTTAACCCTGGGTTAGGTGCTATGATCAATGACTAGCATAGAAGTCACAATTTCACGAAGCTCTAAGTCATTTGGTGAAACTCTTGAATTGTCGTTATTTACTTTGCTTGATTGTTAATGCTAAGTGCTGACACTAAGAGGTGTTCAGGGAATGAGGAAGGTGCTACTGGAGTGGTCCAGACAATTTCCTGCAGAAGACAGAGCTTGAGATAAATTTTAAAAGACAGTTTGGGGGTTGAGTTTGAATAGAAGAAAAGTAACATAGGGGTCTGGTAATTGGTACACTGTTCTCAGTGCCATTTATTGGGGATCTTGAGAATTTTTTTATACCTTTGACCAAAGTTTTCCAAACCTCTAAGTTGAAAAGTACCAAATAATCCCTCTTCAACCACTGGGTATCTTTATGACTTTGTGTCTTCCGTTAAGCATAAAAGTCAATTTCTGAGCAAAGTGTGAGGATGTAGACTCTTGATCGGATTAGGGAAAATGGGTCTGTTCTCTGAGACATTTAAAATCCATCAAACGTAATCTCCTAGTCCTCAACATATGGAGGAAACCAGGCTTGGGTAGGAAAATGGAATACCATGAACCTTTCCCATAGAGGCTGCCAGTCTGTCAGCACTATCCTCCAAATGCAGGTTTTGGGTTCTACAGTAACCAGAGAGCAAGGACATGTTTCCAATGAGTTCCAGCATTCGGAAGGACGTCTGATGGCTCTGTAAAGTCATGTAAAATTTACTCCAAACTCTGCAATCTAATCAATAATACCAGAGGCCTTCCTCCAATGGGATAATCAACAAAAATCACCAATTTCCTGCCTAACCAAAAAGTGGCCACTTCCCCTATCCCTTAGGGTCTCATTCATGTGGGTTTTCTCTTTAAATAAAGAGCAGCTGCAGTGGAAATTTCAAGTGTTTTCTCTAAGAACGTGAAGTTCTTTCTTTATGCGCTTCCCTCTTCTTCTGTGTAAAGTCTTTAACACTTCTTGTCTGCAGCTTTAATTATTTAATTTCTTCGCTGCATTATTTAAAGAAGACCGCTCTGAGGATGTGGCATGCGTGAAGGAAGCATGACTCCTTGCAAAGTGAAGGAGACTGGGCAACGTTGAGCTGCAGCACGTTATTTAGTCCACAATAGTTTGCCGTCTCTAATCATCTCTTATTTGAATGGATCCTCCTGCTAATATGGGCTGTGATCATTTTGCTTGCTGTGCCAGAGAAATGTCAATGTAGAAAAGACTTCTAGGAGCTTGAAGAGAGGGGACACAGGTGAAAGTCTATCATTCTTTTCTGTTAAGATCACTTCGAAATGGGCCAAGATAAAGGCAAGACCAGAAATGCTGATCCCAGCATTTAAATATGCGAGTAATGAATCATGGAACTTTACATCAAAAACTAGGGATGTACTATATGGTGACTAACATAATATAATAAAAAATATTATTAAAAAAATAAATATAGAGATTTCCTTGACTCTTCCAATAGAAAAATAAAATGCAATATCAGTAGCATTGGAACGCAAGTATGGTTTGTAAAAATGCAGGATTCTTTTGTATTTAGGACACATCCTTCAACAAAAATTTTAAATACCTCAAGGGTAGAGGTAGACATCCTCATGAATAAAAAGTCCTTTGTCTGATTGGATCCGTATAAGTTTATGGTAGAAAACAGGAAAATAAAAGAAAAGTATTCCATAACCCCCCCCAACCTAAAACACTACTAATCACTACCTTGGCACATGTATGTTTTAACCCCTTCTTCTCTCTTGCTCTCTTGATAGATACACAGATAGATGTAGGTATATGTGTACAGATATAGACAGCTATCCCATAGATATCAAATTATCTATGTATCTTACACACATACATATATACATATACATACATATACCTGTACACCTGTAGTTTTATCCAAATTGAACATTTTAGTTATTTTATTTTTACTTCCATATTTCAAGGATATTCTATTTCCCCATTTATTTTTTTTTTTTAAAGATTTTATTTATTTATTTGACAGAGATAGAGACAGCCAGCGAGAGAGGGAACACAAGCAGGGGGAGTGGGAGAGGAAGAAGCAGGCTCATAGCGGAGGAGCCTGATGTGGGGCTCGATCCCACAATGCCGGGATCACGCCCTGAGCCGAAGGCAGATGCTTAACCGCTGTGCCACCCAGGCGCCCCTCCCCATTTATTTTTTAACTAAATCTTTTCATGGCTACAAAACGTCTATTATATGGATATATTACACACACACACACACAGTATATATACACACACACATAATCATTACTCTATTGTGGGCAATCTAAGCCATTTCCAATTTGGGGGTATATTACAGATAATATTGTATTGACATATGTCTAGACGTACATCTTTTTGGTCAGAAGCTCTCAAAGTCAAATGATTTTTCACAGAGGAAATTTCACAATCTCCTAATGACCCATGGCATAGCCTGACTCTACATGGAAATCATAAAACGTCAAAAAATTTATGATGAAGTTATATTGCATGGTATTAACACTGTGGATTCTGAAATCACACCGCCTAGGTTCAAACACCTTACTGCTTCTGTGACCTTGGGTAAAAATTCCTCAAACTTTTTCTGTCTATATCTTTATCTGTAAAATGGGTATAATTCTAGGATCTACTTCATAAGTCTACTGCAATGATAAAATCATTTATAGAAAGGGATTCAGCATGTTACTTCACATAGTAGTTTCTTAATAGGAAATAGCAGTAAATGTTATTTTTATTAATATCATAGTCTATGAAATACTTACACCAAGATACCTCTAGATAGATACCATCAAGTGGTATTCCAATTTCTCCCTGCAAGTATTTTAACAATTTTTCATTGGAGCACATAAAAGAAAAGAACAACTCAACATTTAGAGAGTCTATTTAATTGATTTTGTTAGCATGCCAGCTAACATTTATCTACTTTGTCATGTAACACCACAAATACTCAAATCCGATAGACCCATTGGGTAATATGCCGAGATTATAGCAGAGTCACTCTCTGTAGTTGATGCTTTCTGATTTGCTCAGATCCACATACATCCCCTTCCATGCAATATCTACTGAGAATTTTTCTAGGTGGCACAGGGGATCTAAGACATAAATGCTATTGCGTGCTGTCAGAGGTCAGAGATGAGTAAACCTGCCCTGTCTTTGAGACTAGATTCATTCTGGAGGTTCTGTCTGGAGTAAGGAGTGGTTGGCTGTGGCCAAGTGTCAGAGTGATGCCAGATGGCCCCTTTGGGGAGCCGAATGGATAGAGCAATTTCAACTGATGGCCAGATAGGCATCTCGTACGTTGCAGAAGTCAGGATGTTCCCAGGGCCCTTCCCACAATCTGGAACTTCTTTCACCCTCCGCATCATCATTTGGTGATGAATTTTCAAAATTCACTCAAGGAATCAGTTTTGCCAAAAAGCCTGTCCCAAGACTTTGTCCTCCCTCGCCTGCAGCAACCTGCACTGTAGCCAACTCTATGCCTTTCTATGTCTGGATCCGTCCAGCTATCTACCCACCCACCCACCCACGCACATGCACATGCATGCCCTTGCACACGCATGCACACACACACACACACACACACACCGAACTTAAAACTCCTGAAGACCTATAGTGTGTTCAATTCTCTTTTCTATTCTAAGTAACACGCATGTGTTAGGTGCCTAATATCTGCCTGTTGAATGCATATAGTCTTTCATTTCTGGAATAGACTGATGGCTCACATCAATTCCCGGAGATGTGCTAATAAAAGTAATATTGATAGGGATTAAATAGCGTGTCTCTTTTGAAGGATTTATGAATGCCTGGGATATACCTCAAAAGAACATGGGTTTTCTGGAGGGGGGGGTACCAGAGGAGTAGTGACAGAAATTGTAGGGATTAATGAACAAAATTGGGCCACATATTGATAATCGTCCAAGCTAGGTGATAAATAAGGAAGAGTCAAATGAACTATTCTCTTTACATTTCTATTTGAAAATTTCAATGTTGCATTTGAAAATTTTCATAAGACAAAGTAACTATATATGTATATATATGCACAACCACAAACCACATCACGTAAAAGCACATCCTAACAGCACTGACTTTATAAAGCTGGTATCTTAAAGGAGGGCATACATCGATGGAGTTTTATTTTTACAGCACATAACTGCTACATTTGGGAAAATATGATTTGAACGATGTCCAAGTATAGTTTGTTCTGCTATGAAAGGCTAACTACCGCTGTACTTCGGCCAAAACTGGTGGGATTACAAGAGCTGGGTGGATAAAAGTCTCCTTTATACAAGGACCCAAAGGCAGACACTGAACCAAAAATAAGAAGAAAGAGAAACAAACTCCAAGCTACAGAACGAAAAAGAAACAAACTACAAGCTTCAAATGTTTAAAATCTCGCCAATAAAACTCATCTGCAAAGTGCCAGGGGATGGTACCCGGGCTGAGGTGGCGGCCTTTGTGTTTATGTTGGCCGCTGAGTTCCCCTAAACACCTTAGACATCTCTAATTAATCCCTTTGGAGCGGCGGGGCCTGGAATTCGCGGCTCACGGTGTCGCCAGCCAAGTGAAGTCTTGAGCCACTGCACGTCCGTGCGAAGGGACATTATCGCCCTTCAGATGTCAGAATAACTGTCTAATCTATTAGGCCGAGAGGTCTCTACTCTGTCTACACCTTAAAATCCATTCAACCAGAGAACTGGAATCGGCCAGTTCAAATAGACATTTTGAAAAGTTGCCCCAGGTGATTCTACTTGGGTTGACCAATCCCCCCAAAGCTGCAAGATGGCAGCCCCAAGACATCAGTAGTGTTGAGGAATGAGAAGAGGAAATTTTGAAGTGGGTGGTGTGGCGTGCTGCCCTGATGGTCCCCGCCCCACCCCTCCAGGACCAAGGCACTCGTTCTCTGAGCGTCCTTTCCAAGATCTCTGAAGGGCTATCCCTGCTTCTGCTCTCCACACGGGATCAGCTGAGCCTCTGGGGTAAGTATGCTGCAGGTCAGTATGCTGCAGGTCAGTTCTCCCTCTACTGAATCTTCTCCGAAGGGCCTCTGCTTCCCAGTGCTTTCCAACTCCCTTATGGGCATGGTTCTGCGTCTCCCTCCCCAGTGAACCAGCTCCCTAGAAATTTCCATCCTGGAGGCTGTTCCTCCGTGCCCCTGACCAAGAGAGTAATGGAGACTTTGATGGAATGCTGGCCAGCCTGAGCACTACCCACCTGCTTCCACTGGGGACAAGAAGTCTTGGTATTTGCTTTGCTCCAAGTGATTATTTACAAAATCAACTCAGAACTAGATTAGGGCTGCTTTCCCGAAAGTCTCATCATTTCTCCTGGTTTTAATAGATGGAAAACTCAAGGCTATGATCCATAATTAATGCATGCAAAATATTATAAGTCTGAGAAACATTTATCTACACGCTGCAAGTCAGTCAAAGGAAAGTAATTATGAACGACTACAGATGTTCTTTTTCTCCCATGTCACCCGAATCATTGTGTGATATCTGGGTATTTTTTGGACTGGTCAGCTTCCTCTTTCCCCAGTGGGCAGCCCCGAAGGCTCTCTGATGCTGCTTTGTTCTTCTTCCAGATCCCCATTTCCTGGTTTTTCTTTGCCTCGTGGTCAACGCAGGCAGAGCCCGTGGAGGCTTTCACTGGGGAGGCCTGTGAGGAACAGATCTCTTGGTTCATGGAAGCCTAACAAGGTAGTCACGGGAGATAGCAGCGGCTGAGTGTTTAGATATGCCAGACATGGACCTTTTTCTAAGTGGAAAGTCTCTGATTTGTAGACTTGAGGTTATACGATAGACTTAGAGGTAAGGAGCATGGAGATAAGGAGTGTATTTGGGAATCCAAGAATTAATGTCTTTCTCTCCACTCAGTGGTGACTAAAACCTGTATGGATTAGGCTGTGCTGGGGATGGGCTCTCGTCACTGGTTTATGAGATCCAGGAGGCTGTAATTTTCTTCACTTTGATAAGCGACTTGCAAGTTGTACCCAGTCACAGAACAAACAGGGCTGTGACTTGTGTTTTACAGCTTGGTCGGTAACTTAACTTACACTACCTCTCGCTTATCGGTGTGTGGTTTACGAGCCCACGGCATTGACATCACCCGAGAGCTTGTGAGACATGCAGAATTTTGGCCCCAGGTCTACTCAACCAGAATGCGCTTTTTTAAACAAGACGATTCTATAGTTCTGGAGACTCCCAGGTGATACTGTTGTTCTGCTGCACAGTAGTGAGGCTCCAGAGAGTTCCATCATGTTTCTAGTACTCCCAAATGTTATCCCTTATCGGAAGCTGGGTTGTGGGTGTGTCCTTCTGCTTCCCTTAGTGCTGTGTTTGGCCCTAAACGTTTGCCACAAGCCAGAAACCGATGAAAGACAACTAGATAAGCAATGGCGTCCGAGTGGTCACAGTGGTGGCTGTTCTCAGTGAGATGAAGAGAGTCCTTGTCTTAGGGGCCAAACCAGTGTCATGTGTAAGGGACATAGCCTGCAGCTCACCTTGGAGAAATGGGTAATTGCCTCATAGAGAAAGTTCACCAAGAAATAGCTGCCACATGGAGGAGAATGTGACCCACCCAGACCGAGACCTGCATCCCCACCAGCTCCGTCCCAGAGGCAGCAGGAAGTGAAGCTGTGGGGGAAGAAATCCCACCAGTGAGCGTATTCCTTAAACTTCTAAAATAGAGAGAAAAAGCTCTTGACTGGGAGACAGGAGACCTGGGTACTGGAGCTTCCTCAGTCCCCACCCAGAAATAAACAGTGACAAGCTGCTTGTCCTCACTGGACTTCAGTGACCTCATCTGCGGAGTGAGGAAGTTGCTGAGATCTAGCTCTTCAGCGTCTTAAGAACTCAGATGCCCCAGAATTGGCTGCAAAAACTGCTCTGGCCACAAGAGGGAGTTCTCTTTCTGAAATCCTCGAAATTGTATGTATTGTCTTACCGAAATGACTGAAGCAAACCATGATATTTGAGCACCCCGAACTACAGGGTCTTTCATAAACAATTGAAATAGATTAAAACGTTCCTTAATTTTTTAAAATGGAGATTAAATCAAGACTAATTCCCTGCTTGAACAAAGCAAAAAGGAGTCTATTTAGACGGACGGGGCAGTCACAGATTGAGAGCCTACAGGTAGAACGCAAAAGAATGGTCCTAACTTTCCTGCTCAGCTTCATTAACCATCGCGGCCTGTTCGACGGTTCTTTCCTTCTTTACAGCCTGGCGATCCTAGGGGTGCCCTGGCCCTATGATAGAGTCGTATGTGCCTGAGAATAAATATGGGACTCGAGGTGTGTACGACCGCAACTTATTGCGGCCGGGAGCAATCTGGTGCGGAAGGTCATGGGGGTGGGGGAGCACTGTTTATAGAATTCCAGACATCTGCCTGAAAAGTGAAATATTCCATCAAGTTTCAACATACTGCCTGCACCAGAGATGTTTCCAAATACCCGAATGTTAGGTGTCATGTGAACTCGATGGCCAGCAGCGGAGCTGAGAGTTTCCTCCATCTGTCCTGGATCACCCAGACCCTAGCCTGTAAGGGATCTCACCCCTTATTCTTTCATCTTTCCTCTCTCTTTCTGGCTTGCTAAAGAGAGTTTTCCAGGCTGAAGTTGGTTGATCTGCCTCCACGAGGTAGAGGACGGAACACGGGATGTGAAATTTTGGCTAGGCTGGGAGAGGAAACAGCGGACTGAATGACTGTTGGTGGGCCTCAAATGACATCTCCCCACCCTGCCTTCGACTAGAGGGTGTGTCTCCAAGAATTGTGCTGGAAGGCCCTCTCAAGGTCATCTAGTTCAACAGTTTCCAAGTTCAAAGAGTCTTCCATTCATAGAACGGAGATACTGTTTTAGCTTACGCATGGACAACGAGAATAATATTCAATCACAGAGGGAGAAAGGGTATCCCCTGCAGTTCTCAGGTGTTCCTTCTAATGGCCTCAAGGAAGACCCCTCAGTCTTAGGCTGGAATGTTTCTGAAGCCAGTCGAACAATTGCCAATTTCTCATTTTAACCATGTAAGAGAAGACCTCAAAACTCAGAGCGTTCAGCAGACAACACTATCTAGCTAAAATATAATGGTATTGCTTGATTTATTCCATTGATTTTTTATGATAGTGTTCTATTTTTGGCAATGGTATTAGTTTTCCATCCATGGTGACATCAAATTTGCTTTAAGTAAAATTGAAGTAAAAATGTGAGTTGACTTAAAGAAGAATCTTGTGTAAGCGATAGTATCAGCAGTGTGCAGACAAGGCAAAAATTGTCCAGACGGTACCAGGACATAGACGGCCTGGACAGTAAACACCTACCTCGATCGTTGACTGTGTGGCAAGTTCTCACATTTGTGTATCTGGTTCTCTGATGGGATTGACCACTAATGAGTTACTTTAGTCAGGCTGACACAGAAAAACAAATGTGCCTTAATTTTCTTTCAACTAGTCAAGTTTTTACTTCATTACATATATTAAATAACTCATATTGCTCCTTGGAGACAAACAGGGGAGAGAGGAAAATTCCTTTTGTGCCAAATAATACAGTTTTATGTTAAATCCCATTGCAGCCCACAGGCAAAATCCCATAGCTGCCAATGCCATTTCAAAGAAAGTTCTCTATTTCCATATCCCTGTAGCTCAGAGTTAATAGTACTTGGTTTACCTAATTACAACAAATTCTTTCCAATAATAATCTTTGCAACTAGTGCTTTCTCTGGCCTTGAGCCAGTCTCTCAATAAAGCAAAGCCCCAACTGTTATTTCCTTCAGGCAGGAAATCCTTTCTGTATTACCTCGGATATTTCTTATAATTTTATTTGTATGTTTACCATCCAGTATAATCACATTCCCTGAATTGTGTCAGCTCCTTGAAGGCAGGGCTCTCTGTTTTGTTCACCGCCATATTCTCAGTGCTTGGAACAGTGCCTGATCGTCAATAAACAGTTGTTGATTAACGGAGAGATGAATTAACTGCACTGGTGGGAACGAGTCTTGATTTGGGAGAATTGCTTGTTTGTGTAAAGCCAAATGGAACATCTGCTCTGTGTAGGTGCACATCACAGAAGCAGCTTTCATCTTCAAGAGGGAGATAAAGAACATACTAGTGATTCAGGTTACGCTCGGCTTGGGAAATCACGAATTCCAAAGAGTACCAGAGGTTATCTACTCAGTAGTGAACAGAGGAACCATCCCGGGTGGAAAAATGTCTAATAATTGTCCAAGGCCATTAGGAGAGTAGGTTGGTTGGCCACTCACTGCACATCGTCGACAGGTAAGTGTTCTTCCTGTGAAATCGTACAGCATTATCAAGATCTCCCGCGGTGATTATGATTACGGCTTTCGTATTGTTTTAGCAAAACATTCAATTGATTTAATGCACACGTTGGATTTCATATTGCCAACCCAAACAGTTCGCCTTAGTTCAGTGGAAAGTATAAAAGCAACAGGAAAATGCAGGGTCACAGATAGAATTGTTGGTTTAGAAGATCCTGGTGCCTTGAATCTCCCCCCGTGGCCACAGCACTTGATTTTCCCAGCAGATAGTTATGTTCCAGAGAGCACTGGCCATACAACATGGAGTCCTTGCCCTCAAGAAGTGTAATTGCCGCTGACTGGGAAGACAGACGGGTGAGCCAGTAACTCTAATTCATATGTGTCATAGGTCCTATCAGAAGCGCAAATGCATGGAGTTGGAGGAGTTCTTGGAAGGGCTTGTCTCTGTGTCCATTGTGGGTGCCAGAGGACCAGGAAGCGCCTCCGGGATGAGGTTAATAACCTAAACGTCTTGTAGGACTTCTCCAGGGAAGATGAGCAAAACGTACCTGGGAGAGCATGCTTCCCTTCAATGGTTCTTTTTTTTTTTTTTTTTTAAAGATTTTTTATTTATTTATTCGACAGAGACAGAGACAGCCAGCGAGAGAGGGAACACAAGCAGGGGGAGTGGGAGAGGAAGAAGCAGGCTCATAGCGGAAGAGCCCGATGTGGGGCTCGATCCCATAACGCCAGGATCACGCCCTGAGCCGAAGGCAGACGCTTAACCGCTGTGCCACCCAGCCGCCCCCCCTTCAATGGTTCTTGCCATGTTTCCATTCTCGAGGTTGCCTCTGCTTTGCTCTGCGCTGTGTTTCTCTGTGCAGTTTTCATGTGTCATTACAGAAGAAGGAAAGATCAATGTTGTGGACTGCACGTGTGGGTCTCTCCCAAATTCACACTTTGAAGTCCTAATCCTCAATGCAAGGATCTTTGGAGGTGAGGCCTTTGGGAGGTAACTAGGTTGTGAGGGTGGAGCCCTCATGAACAGGATTAGTGCCCCTGTAAGAAGACAGGAGAGGGATGCTCTCTCCCACCAAGTGTGGCTACAGCAAGAAGGCAGCCATCTGCAAATTGGAAGGCAGGTCCTCAGGAGATTCTGAATCTGCAGTCCCCTTGAGTTTGACCGTCCCAACCTCCAGAACTGTGAGAAAAAAACATTTGTAGTCTCAGCCACCCACTCTATGGTATTTGTTATAGCAGTCCCAGCTGACGCGCACAGTGGTGATGTAATCCCACGCGTAACCGTGTGAAAATGTCATCTCACCTCTGCTTCCAGTCCAACCTACTCACCCTGCTTCCAGGGTCTCCTCTTTGATCCCAGTAAAACCCTTTTATAATCCGAGAACAAAGTTCGACCAGGGACCCCGCTGTAGCCCTTGGGACAGGGGCCTGGGTGATAAGTAGAAAATTTCCCTTTCCAGAGGAGGGAAAGCCTCAAAGCCAGTGTTGCTGTCAATGGCTTACGCGGTACATAGCCACGTTCAGTTGGTAAAACACGCATATTTTTTTGAAGCTGGTTCTTGTCCTCAGATGACAAGAGAGGAAAGTCTTTTTGTATCATAGGCTGTCTCTGGACAAAAAAATTACCAAAGCCCCTGATTGGCTGGAGGAGGGGAGGAGGAGGTAACAATGACCAAAATGCCATCCAGATTTTCCTCAGAGACTCTCAGGAGATGCTGTCCATTCTTCTTTAGGAGAAAATAGAACAACTAATTTAAATTTTTTAAAAGCATGTTGATTTTTGAATAATTCATAGGAAGTTAAATGCTACCTGGAGTTGTTGTTTTCCTTAGATTTTTTAAAATACTGTTTTATTTTGAATATTTTAAGATTCATGAGGAGATATAAAAATAGTACAATGGCTACCTTTGACCTTCCATCTAGTTCTCCAATGAGAACGTGTACGCAATCACAGCGCATTGTCAAAACCAACGCTCCTTAGATTTTCATGTTAACTCGCCAAAATAGAAAACTTCTATTTATTATACACTTGTTCATTTTAAAATTTATTTATTTTTTTAAAGATTTTACTTATTTATTTGACAGAGAGAGAGACAGCCAGCTAGAGAGGGAACACAGCAGGGGGAGTGGGAGAGGAAGCAGCAGGCTCCCAGCGGAACAGGGAGCCCGATGCAGGGCTCGATCCCAGGACTCTGGGATCACGCCCTGAGCCGAAGGCAGATGCTTAATGACTGAGCCACCCAGGCGCCCCTAAAATTTATTAATTCTACAAATATTTAATGAGAACTGGCTCTGTTCCAAACATTGTACCAAGCTTAGTGATTGAAAGAAAGCTAGCTAAAGCATGGTTCTTCCCTCAAGGAACTCATAACCCAGTGTGGGGAGCAGACCAGGATGGTGTGACCAGTCCCAGGACTTAGAAGCACGGTGCTACTAGGGACCAGACGAGAGGTCCATAAAACTGCCTGAGAAGACTCCTCAAAGACCAGCCTGATTGGACTTGCAAAGGTAGGTGATCTTGAATTACCCAAAGGGATCAGAGAGTACTTGGGGCAGAACTGCAGGTACTAAGTCCAAGCAATATAAAATAGAAGGGTTGTTCAGAGGACCAAACTAAATCCATTTGGAGAGGTCACAGAGCAATCAGCATGTATGGGCTCTGGGTAAGTAGCGGTAGGAAAGGGGGGTGGATAGCAGGTGAGTTATGATAGGCAGTCAGGGGCCAGATCATGAAAGGCCCTGCTTGCTAAATTAGTGCCTTTGAAAGTTAACCTGAAATTCAGGGTGAGCTATCAATGGGCTTTGAGCAGAGAAGTGATATTATTATATATGCATTTTGGAAAGATTGCTCTGACAAGATTGTGGAGGATGCACTGAGAAAAAAATCCAAAGACAGAGAGGTGGGAGCTAGGAGTCCCTTTTAACACTGAAGCTGAGAAAGAAGGGAGGAGGAGAAGGCCAGAGGTGGTGGGAAAGAGCAGAGGTGAAGCAATAGAACTCAATGACTGCTTGGATGCTGGGGCTGACGGCCGGATGAGAGCCAAGTCTGGGCTGACTTGTAGGTCCCTGGGTCTGCACTGGGGGTATATGGAGACAGAACATAATGGAAGAAGGGGAGATTGGGAAGCAAATTTGGTTTTGGACATATTAACTATGGTGGAGATATCCAGTTGGAAATTATATATATAAGGCTGATATTAGCCATTAAATAGTACTCATTTATTATAGTTACACTTTTAGGACCTGGTTAGAGCTGCAAAATGGTTGGACGTGAGACAACCAAGGTGAAGTAAATTCCCTTCTTTCAATTCATTCCGTTCCCTTGACAATAGTATCTTTCTACCCAATCACCAACTTGGTGGCAATCATTCTTGTGCCCCCAAACTCACGCACACAGTAGGTGCTCGATATTTTCTAAATGAATACACAACCGCTCTGTTGGTCTCCTAGACTCCGGGAGTGCTTCCTGCCTTCATGTCTTTGCCCTCACTAGGCGAGTTTCCAGCTCTATGGCCCCGATCCCCGTGTATTTCCTCTTCTTCCCTATTCTTGGAGCTATGACAGAAGCCACTAGAGGGTGACATGACAACACCCACTTAAGTGGCTCAACAGAGAAAGCCTTCCTTGTTCAGCAAAAGTCGGAGTGGCAGGGGGCACTCAGGCATGCAGCCTGTGCACTGAGAGAAGAGGGAGGTAGTGTCGCCTAGAGGCAAAGCGTGCCATTGCCAGCCTATGGATGCCGCCATTACCACACGCAACGACCACACAGGATTGATCTTTGTGCACTGTTTCTGGCTTTCTGAAGTTCATAAGCTATCATATAATGCCTCTGCTCCCGTGAAAACATGGCATAGCAAACAATAACTTTTCAAAAGTACATTCTTGAGAGTTAGCATAAAGTTTTTCAGCTAAATTTTGGTAAGGGTTTTGGCAAACGAAATGCCTTATGCTGTTAAATAATATTATAATAATACATATATTAATATTATATGTATTATTATATGTTATTAATATATAATAAAATATAATAATAATATTAATAAATAGTATGCTATTAAATAATAAGCAACAGGAAAACAGCTTGGCAGTACGTATGAACTGTTAATTCCCTCTCTTTAACTATTAAACAAATACTCCTTGGGTGCCTGGTGATACAGCAACAACATAAAGAACTGGCTTTCTTGGAGCTTAAGCTCTTTTTTTTTCTTAATTAATTAACTAATTAATTGATTGATTGATTTTTCGAGGGGAGGAGGAGCAGAGGATGAGGGAGAGAGAGGATCTTAAGCAGGCTCCATACCCAGCCCGACATGGGGCTCCATCTCACAACCCTGAGTTCATGACCTGAAATCAAGAGTCGGACACTTAACCCGCTGAGCCACCCAGGCCTCCGTCTGGAGCCTAAGTTCTAAAGGGGTGAGGAGCTGGAGAGACAACCACACCTTGTCTGCGGGTGCTAGGCCCTGGGGGGCAGAGTAGAGCCACCTGCTACTTGTAATCGCCATCACTGGGGACCGTCCCTGGGGCCGCACCACACTTGCCAGCTTCCAAGGCACTTTCCCACTGTCATTTCATTCCTGACCTCATAGGGAGGACAGCCGTTTTAGTAGATGGGAAAATGGAAATTCAGAGGGGCGGAGCTCAGGGTGCAACATCACACAGGTGGTTTGGGGGTGAAGCACAGTGTTTTGGCTTCGGAAATACCAGTCCCCATCCCCCCCACCCCCAGGAAGATCTGATGAAGAGATAAAGAAGTCTTTCTTACAGTGTTGCAAAAATAAACATCAGGTAAGGGGAGGATCCTTTGGGGTGGAAAGATGTGGAACTCCCACTTTGCCTCTTCGTAGGAGCCTGGTAAATCCTCTGGGGGTAGGGTAGGGCCCAGAGAGACCCAGAGATGGACCTCTCACTCCAAACCCCCAAGCCCCCTCACTACCTCTCTCACTATGGGGAGCCCCCTTTAGAGAGCTGCCTTTTGGATCCTGAAACTTCTAGATTTGGAAGAGACTGTATTCCTTCAACAGCGACTTTTCAGCAGCTAATTCCAAGTACCAGAAAGCCTACGGAAGCAATGAATATTCATGACGTAGCTAGAGAAATAGATGATTTTAATAACATAAAACTTATTTTGCATGAGAATGCATCCCTGTGTTGCCTGCATTACTTCCACATCCATTTGCAGATCTCTGTCAATACAAAGATGTTTCACTAGGAGCACATTCTTTTTGTTCATAGAAAGTTATGCCTTTTATTTTTGGAAAACAAACAGAGCTGGTGACTGCGGGAAGCTTCTTGCTACTGACTAATTCTATGCGCCCGACTGTACATCGAGGTGGAAAATGCAGCTCTTTTAAAATGCTGGCATTGGAGCCCTGCCGTCCCATCTTATCCAGCTGGTTTAAAGGTTGAGCAAAAGTTACTGAATTTGAGGCTGGCGACGTCTGACCCCGAGATCTGTCTGAAGTCTGGAACCATCTGTGCTAGAACATTGATACACTATATTTCCTTAAAATTGAATGAATACACCTCAAGTTGATTTCGATAATAATCTTTGAGTCCATCCCTCTGCCGGGGGCTTGTTTGAAAAGTTGACTCTGTTTGGAAATGTAATCTTGGAAATTACCATGAGGACGGTTCCCAGGACGAGAAGACAAACAAGGATTCTAACACTTGGGCCACCTTTACTTTCCTTCGGAATCATGTGATATTCGAAGGCGAGTGGCTCCCTGGAGAGCTGTTACACTACTTTGCATTTACAAAATGTTATGCTTACTATTGCTTATGTTTTGTGCCGATTGAGTTAGTAAAAAATAAACACAGAGAGGAAATTAAATTGGCAATAGGATCCCAGCAAGGAGAAGCAAAGGCGATGATATGTGAGGATTGCTGTTGTCTCTTTAATACAGAGCCGTGTCAAGGCAGACAAAAAATCTCCTTTGACACATATCTGTGCTCATTTTTGTGTTGCAAATAGGATTATAATTATGGCTATGTTTCTGTCTTTCCAGACATCTCTCAGGGAGATGACAAAGGAGAAAGCAGCGGAAGCCATGGCTGAGCAAAATGATTTTCTCAGGGCACAGAGGTCCCTGATTGAAGGACCGGGTAATGGGGCTGCTGATTTTCGGAAATTGACCCTTCCCTTCCGGCTGGCATGTTTCAGAGGGGCTGTTATCTGGGAAAGACCTATTCATTCAATGAAAGGGTGAGGTCATTGGGGTGCCCCCACCCTTCCTACACTTACAATACTGAGACCTTTCCTACCAGGGTCAGATGCCAAAACCTGGCGAGGGGTGGAGTCCACCAACCAAAATGGACCAGGAGACTTGTTTTCTGGAGAAAGCTGATTTCATGCTCCATGTGCAGAGACCTGCAGACCGTGTGTGGGAGATTGGCTCGGATAAGGTAAATTGCAGATGCATAGAATTTTTTCATAAATGAGAAAGTTGCGGGTCACCTAAATCAACCCAATTGAGTCCCAATTAAAAAAAAAAAAAGGTTTAAATGCGACATAACCCACTTTTTCATCTATACCCAACAGTGAAGAAAAGAAGATTGTTTTGAAAAAGTTAAGCATTACATGTAATAATCCTGAGCTCTCTCTGATATCTCGATTTCCCATTTGGGTTCAAATGACATAAGCAAGTGCTTTTCTCATATTCGAATCCCCAAACTCTGCTTTTTATCTCCCCAAAAAGAGAAAAATAAATAAATTTAAGGTTAGTATTCTGCGCACCCCCCACTTCTATGTAGTGTTTCTATTTCCTGACGTATCACTCATGTACAGAACAGTGCCTGAGACATAGTAAGTGATCTGTGAGTTTTTTAATACATTAATTACTTAAAAATTTGATGCCTTCTTTGTGCCAAGCATTCGAGGGCCATTAAGATTAATCCACTAGGGTTCTTCTTCCCAGTGAAGCTACAGGTTGAAAGAAGAATATACCAAAATGAATGAGAAGCATACAAAGTAGAAAGTAACTTAGAGCCCTCCTAGTTTACACGGATCACCTCCCTTAACCTGAACAGCAAACCAAATAGGCGGACACTATTATTATCCCTGTTTTACAGATAGGAGCAAAAATGAACTAGGATATCTTTATAAAGGAGACACATTTGAAGTAAACTGTACAGGATAAGCAGGAGCTAGGTGTTTAGGGGTGAAACCAGAGTCCACAGCGGCAAACAGTTTGCGATTCTACCTGCTTGCACGCTAACAGGTGAGCCTCCTCCAGTTGCATGAATGCATTTGAAGACATGAAACTCCAGGGTCAGAAGCAAAGAGCAGCCTGTTATTCACAGCCATAGCTCCGTGTCTAGGAATGGGCACCACTGACTCGTTCTGGCACTTGTCAGTTTCCCGAGTGCCATCTGCAGGGCTGCAGGGACAGCGTCCAAGCCCGTTTGCCTTGCCCAGATTTCTTATTCTCCCATGATTGTTTCCGAAGGGGGACATCCAGAACAATAGGTCTGGTCCCCGGTCACCTCGGCACTTGGAAGAAAGTTCGCAGGCGAAAGTACGTTTCTGGTGGCAAGGAAATGACTGGGTTAATTCTGAGGTATGCCACAATTGAGTGAAACTGCTAATAATAATCATTTTAACATTCTTATTGTTGGTGTAGGGGAGAAGAAAAAAGGAGAAAGGGAACATTTTCAAAGACCTGGTGGGATTTTTTTTGCATTTAATTATGATATGTGTATTAGCTCTCATGGGCCGCCATAACAAGATACCATAGCCGGGGCGGCTTAAACAGAACAGATTTATCTTCTCACAGTTCTGGAGACTGGAAGTCAAAGACTAAGGTGCCAGCAGGGTTGGTGTTTAGTGAGAGCTCTCCTCCAGTTGTAGAAGATTGCCCTTTCTCTGCTTACACTGGTCCTTCCCCGGGCATATGCACAAGAGAGAGGTGTGGGGGACAGTGGGGGGGCGGAGGAAAGAGAAAGAGTATGAGTGCTTTCTAGTGTCTTTTCTTATATGGACACTAATCTTATCTGATCAGGGCCTCACCTTTATGACCGCATTTAACTCTAATTACCTCTTAAAGACCCTATCTCCAAATATATCCACATGGGACTTTAGGTCTTCAGCATACAAATTTTAGGAGGGCAATACAATTCAGTCCATAGCAATAGCATGGAAACCTCAGCTAACTCCAGAAGGTCTTGACTCCCATTATGCCAGGTCATGATAGGAGGAACAGCTAGAGATTGAAACCAATCTTCTGGCTTCAAAGACCGTTTTGATTTCAACATCACAGGCTGCCATCAACAGCCATTGGCTAATTATCTCCTGTATACTGACTACTTACCAAGTGTCAGCAACGTTGCTAAAGGACTTTACAACCCTATTTTTTTTTAACCCCTCAACGATGGGAAGGCACAGAGGAGTTAAGTGACTTGCCAAAGAGCACAGTTAGAAGGTAGAATGACCAAAAAACTTTAAATCCACATTAATTTTATTCCAATGCCAACATTTTTGTTCTGTTTCTCTATAATGGATTTTTGGGGGTTGGTCAATTACTTGCTAATCGATCATTTAATTAGAACGCATTCTAAACCAAGGTACTTCAAGCTTTCTGAAACTATGGAAACTTTGTAACATGAAAAAGACAATCCATAGAACATTAATCAGGCTGAAAAGTTTTAATACATGTAAAGGCAAATGATATCAAAATCAAATTTCTATTGGCGTATGCCTGAAAATCCACATAAAAGGCGGGGGGAGGCCAATATGAACTATAATCACATGGACGAAATATCAGTTGGGATAGGGACTGCAGTCCGGGAGCGTTTCCATAAAATGTCTTTGGTTTCAAAGTTGTGTCCGGTGCAGTTCAAGCTATGTTTTCCACCCAAAGGTGGCAGCACCCGTATTATAGCTTTTGGTGTTCTTCTGATTGCATTTAACTTAGCGGAGCCTTTGAGAGCTTCAAGGGACCCGAAAGGTCCTGAGGGCAGCCCCATTGTTTTGAAACAGAGGAAGCTGAGGCCGAGAAAGTATCTATGAGCTGCTGACCATCCCACCGCTTTTTCAAACCACAGCCCAAACTAGAATCCCAGATCCCTGACTTTCTGATCTGTGTTCAGATCCTAAGCTCTCCTCAGTGTTAGGCACAAATTCACAGCGGATGGGGGGTGATGAGAGCGTAAGCTTGAGTTTACAAGAGGAAAGGAAGAAGGAGGGAAGGAGGGGAAAAAAAGAAAGGAATTTAATTTGGGAAAAAAGACTTGCTGTAAAGAGTCTTGAAGCAGGCTCTAGCTTCACAGAAACGTCCAAAGTTTAATTCCACCTGCAAAACAGACCTCATGTTCTAGGGGACAGTTAGGAATCCTTTGCTCTGCACAATATCAGATATATAAATATATATATTTATTCTGCTGACCAGCTGCTTTCCTGGCTAAGGCACTGCAGGGAGCCGTTAGCTAGTTAGTGGGGGGTCTGACAGTTTCTGAAAAGGGATCCTTCTGATTTTCACAACTTAGGAGGAGGACATCTGATAACATCTGTCCTTGCTTTGTTCTGGCCCAGTCCTGTTTTCACACACAGAGATGGATGCATGACATTTTCGGTGCACCTTGCAGGAGGCTATGAAGCCACCAAAGCCATAAACCTTGTGTACTAAACTGTGAATTGGGGTGCCTTTGGAAAAACATGAAAGAAATGCCAATACCCACTCTTCCAATAGGAAATCATCAAGACTGAGAAATTTCCAGGGGGAAAACAAGGGATTTCACGACCTTTATTCATTCTACAAGTATTTTCCGGAGCATGGGCGGTGCCGCCTCAGACAAAGACTTCAATGAAGTAAATTCTACCTGGATAATAGGACCAGGGTGTGCCAGCATGGGGAAGGGAGGGAGCCACATGCCTCAGAGCCCAGCCTCGGAGATCTTCCAGGACCAGCCGAATGGTAAAGAAGGAATAAGGCTGGAAGGCACTGTTATTATTATTTTGTTGTTGTTGCTGTTGTTGTTGTTGGGTATTACAGAAAGAATCAATTGGGCATTGATTTTTAAAAACTGCTTTACCCCCTAGAACACATCATTTATTTTTTCATGGATAAAACGGGGACATAATTGCCCTGTCTAGCTCATCTGGAGGTTAATAGACTCAAATGAGATCACATATGTCAAAGAATGTTATTAATATGCATTTACATATGTCTATATGCATCTATGGCAATATATGCCAAAAAGAGTTCCCATTTTCATAAAACTATCATTAACTATCATTATTTTCTGTACCTGGGAATTTTCAGAGCTTCTCTTCCTTATCCTTTTCAAAACTGATAAACAACTAAAAGGTTCTATAGTTTCGACGCAAGCAGGGGCTGGCAAGCTTGTTCTATAAAGTGCCAGACAGTAAGCAGTTTTGGCTTTATAGGCCATATGGTGGCAACTACTCTACTTCGTCTTCGTAGCTGGAGAGTAGCTATAGACACTACATAATAATGGGCATGACTGTGTCTCTGTAAAACTTTATTTACAAGATAACTGGTGGCAGGCAGAATCTGACCCTGTAGTCTGATCACTCCTGACCCCAAGTACTCGCTTGAGCTCTTAGCCTTTCATAAGCTTCGGTAGTGCTTGGGAGTCCGGAGGCAAATGAGAGACAAAAGGTAGAGATCTATCTTGATGTGGTGTTTGGGAAGAAGGAAGGAAAGCTTTTGGCAAAGGTAAGCATGAGAATTCTATTCGAAGAGAATAGAATCTGCAACTATTTATTACACGTATACTGTGTCGAGCGCTGTTCTGGGTTGTGAGAGTATAATGTTGAAGGAACCAGTCCTAGTTCCCTCCTGGTGTTTATAGTCGAGACAACAGCTGAGACACCACGGGGGCGGGGTACATGGGTTGGGCTGAGAAAGTGCATAGTTTGGGTTAACAGGCTGTGATGTCAGAGCTGATCAGTTTGGAGCACTTGCTGTATATTCTGGACCACGCTTGTCACCCAAGGAGCTTACTATTTACTGAGATTGGCAAAGCCAAATAAGAAGACAATAAATAAGGACTAAATTGAGTGTGGAACAAGGAAGCCTTCATGAAGGATGCACGGAGTAAGCTGGAAGGGCTGGGACAGGCTCAGTTAGACATTTCCCCAAAGGTTGGTAGTTGGGGGACAGAATGGATCTCGGAGCACATCCTTCTCCATTTGGGATCAGTCTTTGGTCAATGAGTAGAGAGAAAATGTGCCTCTCCTCTTTCATCTTCTGCCAATTCTCACAAAGAAAGATAAACCAAATAGTATCCTCTATCCACGCTCATCCCCTACCCGCAAATAAGTAACCCGGAATTATGAGAAATATAGCCTGCTTTCCTATTTGGTTGTTTCTTTAGGTGAAGCCCGAAGAAAAGCCCGTTCCCACCAGGACAAAGCCTGCTCGGTGTGGCTTAGGGCTGAGAACCTACCTAGCTGAAGTCTATTATAGCAACGGCATGCCTAGATATTTTAGAACTGGAAAGCTAAAGTCATGGACCATTATGTCAAGCGATCCTGGTTTATGGAAGAAAAACAACCACCTTTCTTCGCCCCATCCTTGTAATGCCGTTGAAAAAAAACAAGATTACAATGAGAGTGTTGAAATACTACAGAATCGATCACCTATCTATGTGCCATAACTCAGAGTGCACTGTCCTACTCTGTCCAAATTCAGCAGATAAGGGGGCAAATGTGACATATAAGCAGACACACTTCCTGAAACCCAACCTAACAAATACACATTTAAAAATATTTCATTTTAGAGAGAGAGGCAAGATGGTGGAGGAGTAGGCTACCCTATGACCCAGTAATGCACTACCGGGTATTTACCCCAAAGATCCAGATGTAGTGAAAAGAAGGGGCACATGCACCCCAATGTTCATAGCAGCAATGTCCACAATAGCCAAACTGTGGAAGGAGCCGAGATGCCCTTCAACAGATGAATGGGTAAAGAAGATGTGGTTCATATATACAATGGACTATTACTCAGCCATCAGAAAGGATGAATACCCACCATTTGCATCGACTTGGATGGAACTGGAGGGGATTATGCTAAGTGAAATAAGTCAAGCAGAGAAAGACAATTATATGGTTTGACCTAAAAATGGAACATAAGGAATAGCATGGAGGACATTAGGGGAAGGAAGGGAAAACTGAAGGGGGTAAATCAGAGTGGGAGATGAACAGTGAAAAACTATGGACCCCAGGAAACAATCTGAGGGTTTCAGAGGGGAGGGGGGTGGGGGAATGGGGTAGGCGGGTGATGGGTATTAAGGAGGGCACATGTTGTAATGAGCACTGGGTGTTATACACAAACAATGAATCACGGAACACTACATCAAAAACTAACGATGTACTGTATGGTGACTAACATAACATAATAAATAATAACATCAAATAAAAATTTTTCATTTGAAGTTTTGAAACAAAAAAGTTACTTTGTATTCCTAAACAGGTGAGTCAGGCTGTGGGTGTAGGAATAAAGTCATAAGAAAAGAGAAATTCCAAAGACTATTTTGGAGAAATAATACTAATGGCAAATAATAGCTAATGTTTGTTTACTATTTGCCATGTGCTACATAGGGCTTTATATTAATTGACTTATTAAACTTTACAGTACCTCTGTGAACTCCGTAGTATTATTTTTGCTTTATTAGAGGTGATAAAACCAAGGCTAAGAGGGATTACCTAATCTTCCAAAGCTCCCAGATGGTAAACTCTGCTCCAGCCAAAGCTTAAACCACAGTATAAGATTGCCTTGGGTGTAATCAAGGGAAGAGATGAGAAAGCACCTTTGAAAAAAGACTTTTTTTTTTTTTGAAGGGATAGTGAGAACAGGACCTTTGAATCTACAAATTGGAGACTCATCGCCTATCATGGCTGGTTGAGAAACTTGTGGCCCATGTGTTAATGTCCAGAGCCTGGGTCTTCTGACCGCATTTCCTGGACCTTCACACACTCTCCAGACCACCTCGAACCACCTTCTCCTTCTACAAGATGCTAAGAGATTTGAGAGGAAATATACTAGCTGGCAATGTCTACTAGTCTCATTCATTCATTCATTTTTTTTTAATTGAAGCGTAGTTGACCAACAGTGTTATGTTAGTTAGTTTCAGGTGTGTATCATAGAGACTATGTGATTCTCTACGTTATGCAATGCTCACCGTGATAAAGTGTCGTCACCATCTGTCACCATACAACGTTATTACAATATTATTGACTATACAACCAAACCTTGCCTGATATGGTTTGGGGTAGCAAAGGAGATAAGCTCCCAATTTCTTTTGTCTTTTTTTAAAAAATGGCTTCTCCTTTTTAATTCTTTCTTACTTCCCGCAGAGATGTATAGCTTTGTTCTCCGAAAAGAATGAAGCCCATATTTGTTTCTTGTATTTTAGAGGAGAGTCAAAATTGTGCATAATTATACTCAAGAAGATAGAGTGCTCGTCCAAACGGGAAAAGAGCCTTGGAAGCTGCCAGTGCCGTGCCCCATAATAGATTCCGTTCGTCATTCTTGAGCTTGGCTTCTGCGCGTTGAGCACTGCTCTGGAACGCAAAGCCCACGTGGGGAAGCCACTGTTGGGACACGTGCTTTGTTTTTCTGTGATTGTTTAGCAAATTTCCTAAGTTACCAGATTCTTAAACGGGGATGGGAACAACTCTTTCCCAGGCACCTACTGGACCTTCGCTTATCGTCTCATTTAATCTTCACAGTGCCAACCCTTTCAGCGGAAGCTGTCCAGAGCCGCCTAACATGACAACATGAGGATTTGAACCTAAGGCCTTCCTTTCAGGTCCCCAACGGCGCTCTTCCCCCCGCCGCACCCCCATTGTCCTCTTTCCCCATTTCACCAGATAACAGCTTGTCATACTTGGTGGCAGGATTTGGGGATAAAAAATAATATCTTCAGAAAAATTGTATCTTGTTCCAGAAAAGCATGTGAATAGGTCACAAAGCTCTATGGAGAATAACACGATTGAAAACAATTACAACTACAGAAAGTGGGAAATGAGGTTAACATTCATTTTTTAACATATTTACAGAATGCTTCAGAATTGGCCGTGTGACTTACCCACACGATCCCACTCATTTCCCCTTAACAGATCCGTGAGGAAAGCAGAGGAGCGTGGTTTTCCCGAAATTCACAGAAATTCATAAAGCAGAGTGGAGCCTAGGTGTCCCTCAGCCCCATCTTCATCTCACCCCATTTTCCCACCCCTCTCACCCCATGCTTTTCCTATGAGTTAGAATGCTCATGATCTGGAAATTGTCCAACCTCAGTTGACTGTGGTGATTATAGGCCTGACAACTGGATTGGGATGTTTCCATCCACGGATGAGCTGAGTGACTTGTTCTAGCCCTACTTACAGCACTGGTTTGGTTCCCGAGCTGCTTTCCAACACATGCCTTCATGCTAGTGCACAGGAGCCTTCCAGATCCTCCCTAGCCTCGTCTCTACCACGCTGTTAATAAACTGTTGTTTTTAAAGCTTCTCACTTATTTATTTGAGAGGCTGGTTTTAGTAAAAGGTAGAAATGAACTTCATCTTAACTTTTACGTATTGAATCTTTCAATAAAGAGTGTGGTACGTTTTATGCCTTGCCTTTTATTTTGTATGGTGCAGTGATGACCTTTTCTTTCTTTCCTTGGGATCTTCAGCATATCAATCTTCTGAATGATTCCATCCTAGGGAGACTTAAATTCTGTCATACTTCTGACCGTACATGAGATGAGATGGTTTCTGATGAGACAACTTAAATTTAGAAACATAAATTTATACAAGGGATATAGGACTATACTCACTGTAGAAAAGAAATTCAGTGAATATGAAGAGAGAAGTCAACAGGTATGCTCTCCCCCTACCGCTGACCCCCATTTCCTTTCTTAGAGGTCACCCATGGTAAATGGCTTGATGTGCTTCTCTTCAAGGCTTTTTCTGTGTATTCTGTAAATAGTGTTTTCAAAAAATCTTATGGCCCTGCTTATAGTTATGGCCTCGCATGGCAGATAGTGAAATTTTGACAACACCCAAAGTTATACACACTGTCACAGAGACACAGTGACGGTATGACTAGAAGATTGGCATCACATAATTTAAAATGTGTGACTCATGGGGCATCTGGGTGGTGCAGTCAGTTAAGGATCCGACTTTTGGTTTCGGCTCAAGTCATGATCTCAGGGTGGTGAGATCGAGCCCACTTCGAGCTCTGTACTCAGAGCAGAGTCTGCTTAAGACTATCCCTGCACTGCCCGCCCCTCTCCATAAATAAATACATCTTTAAAAAATTAAATTAAATTAATTGCCTTAAAAATAAATAAAATAAAATATAAAATTTTGATTCTTTCCCAGACTACACTGGCTTGAAGCAACAAATACTTAATATATATTAAAGACTTACTGTGTTCTTATATTATTAGATATCACATGTATAATATTATACTATACATATGATATATAACATATACTATGGATCTTATATATAATATACATATAATTATATATATATAAATCCTGTACTTATCTTGAGAAGAACCTTACAACTTTTCTTAATGTTAATTTTTTAACGTCAACCTGTCGGAAATCACACTGATTCTGCTTTAGGGATCTTCATTTATTAGCAAACGATGAGCTTCAAGAAATGGATATATGTGACCTCTGCAGAGCGCTGGCTTAGAAAGCAGTCTGTGGCCCTGCTTCTTTGGGTGCTGCTGCCAGCTAGTTATGTGACCTGGGTCTATCACCGCGAGGGGCTTCTCTGATCCTGTCTTCAAAAGGAGGAGGCCAATCCGTGAAGCCCCCATTTGATCTCACTTGCTGGCTGGGTCTTGCAGTGGACTCAGCCAGGCTGCCTTTCCCTCTACTCCCCTTAGTCTGTCTGCTGCCTGCCCCCTTTCCTCTGCAGGACTCAGGGGCTCTTGCAGAAGGACAGTGTAAGTGGATTCGAGGGCCCGTATATAAGGCACCCACAGTGGGGGTGGGGGGTGGGGGATGGTAATAGGGGCAAAACCTCCAATCTAAACAGCAAACAATATGTTCCCTTCTGTGGTTCCACACTCAAACATCTTTCATACCGCCAAAGATTAAAAAATACCTAACGGGGCGGGGGGGGTGCCTGGATGGCTCAGTCGTTAAGCGTCTGCCTAGGCTCAGGGCATGATCCCAGGGTCGGGCTCCCTGCTCTGCTGGGAGCCTGCTTCTTCCTCTCCCACTCCCCCTCCTTGTGTTCCCTCTCTCACTGGCTGTCTCTCTCTCTGTCAAATAAATAAATAAAATTAAAAAAAAAAAAAAAACCCAAAACCTAATGGGGCCTTTGTAGCTCTGTGATGTCAGATCAATTTTCTGGGCCTTAAGTTTCTTTATCTATAGAGTGAGTGGGTAAGACTCATTAGAAAACGTCCAAATCTAGCCCCCCTCCATGTTATATGAAGGAAGCATTTATTGCTTACCTATTATGTTTAAATTCATGTGCAAACTTTACATGCACATGATCTCAGGCTTCTTTCCTAGTTACCTGCTAAAGTTTGCCAGAGTCAAAGAATATCTGAAACGTCGCAAATGGCGTGACATTTCTCAACTTACAAGATTATCCAATTTATTAAAATAATTTGTGCTTTTTTATTAACAGAAAGTCATTTCACCCACAAATGAGGATAATTGGATGCATTTCATGAGAGAAAGAAAGACAGCTTTTGCCACCTTGCCCTGCTGTTGAAAAATTAAGCTCTATAGTACATGAGGAAATGAGATTACTCCCAGAAAAATGTCGTTTGCTCTGGGAACTGTTCACATGTCACTAGTTCCAAATTCTGTCAAATTGCCACCTTCTCAATAGCACATGGAGAAATGAGTCAACAGTGGTAACACTAAATGGGGAGTTAGAAATTAAAGTGTAACGCCAATTAAATAGGTGATGTTTTTCTGGTGGTGTTTATCTGTGGGGGTCTGAATGAAGATGTTACCCTATATGGCAAAAGGAATTCTGCACGTGTGATTAAGGCTCTTAAAATGGGGAGATATTCTGGATGATTCAGGTCATCACAGGTGTCCTTAGAAAGGCAGGCAGAGGAGGTGTGACTACAGAGTTGACGTGATGATGGAAGGAAGAGACTAGTGTGATGTGGCTGCAAGCCCAGGAACGACATGTGACGCTCAGGAGAGCTGGCAGCCTTTGGAAGCTGGAGAGGCAAGGAACAGGCTCTCCCTTGAAGCTTCCAGAAGGACCCAACCGTGCGGGCACCTTGATTTTAGTCTTATAAGATGAATATTGGAACTGTGAGCTCTCAGAGAACGAACTTGTGTTGTTTCAAGCTACTAAGTTTGTGCTGATGTGTTATAGCCGAAAGAGTAAGCTGATATACTCATTTGAAGGCTTTACTGTCTATTTAGCAGTTCGATTTCAGGAGAAAGGGTGACAAGTATCTTCAGAAACGTAAGTAGCCACTTGGTTGAATATTCTTGGAATTCCTTTAGTTGGTAAGCATTGATTGTTTGTTTGTTTTAAATATTTATTTTATTTATTTGTTTATTTAAGAGAGAGAGAGAGAGAGTGCACTAGAAAGAGAGAGCAAGCATGAGTGGGGGTTAGAGGGAGAGGGAGAAGCAGGATCCCCACCGAGCAGGGAGCCCGATCCCAGGATCATGACAGGAGCCGAAGGCAGACACTTAACTGACTGAGCCACCCCGGAGCTCCTGGTTGGTAAGCTTTGTAATGAGAATCTATTTCTGATAAAGTGCAGAAGGAGGTAGTTACCCGTGATTAGAGAGAGAGACAAGTAGAGTAGGGGGAGAGGGGATAGATACGAGTCTATCCATGGCAGGCTTCCATAACAGAATACCACAGACTGGGTGGTTTAAACCCCAAAAATTGATTTTTTCCCACTTTTGGAGGCTGGAAAGTCTAAGACGAGGGTTCTAGCTGATGCAGTTCCTGGTGAGGACGCTCTTCCTACCTTTTAGTGGGCTGCCATCTTGCTCTGCGCTTCCATGGCCTCTTCTTTGGGAGCATGTGAACAACAAGCTCTCGCCTACCTTTCTTTAAAAGGGCAATAATGCCATCAGGAGGGCCCCACTCTCATGCCCTCATTTAACTCTAATTACACTTGGAATGCTCCATCCCCAAATATCATCACACCAAGAGTTAGGGCTTCCACATCGAAGGGGGTGGAGGAGGCACAATTCAACCCACAGCAGGAGGTAACTAATATCTACGGCGGTTCTCTTTTTTGGAAAGGTTCTACCCTGGCCTGCAAAACTTTAAGTGGTAAACATTAACGAATTATTGGGAATAAGACTATTGGTAGCATTTGAGCTCAAGAAGTATTGCCTCCAAAGATGAAAAACTGGAAATATTTCTTTGCACCTCATTCGAATTTAGAAGATGCGTTTCTAGATAAAGCCCTACCCGACACACAGTCCATGTCCAATACGTGTCAACACAAGTTAGGAGTGGGGACGCGTAATCTCTGTAAAGGTCTGGTGAGTGCTCTCTGCAGGTAGACGTGTTCTTCTTTGGACAGAACTCACAAGTATGAGAACACGTACAAATCAAGCGCTGCATTCCAAAATGATCCACTTGGTTGTTCAGCTACTTATTTAGACCACGAGAATCCCACGGTTAAAGAAAACAAAGCTATATTAGTAGCTCCTGATGAAGAAAGCATCGATTCCATGGACACAAATGAGTGAAGAGCCTAAGAACGCTGGGATCATTGCCTCCTGCAAACCTGTCTTTGTTTGCAGTTCTCTCCAGTCTGTTTACAGGTGCGCACGCACGTGCAATGTTGTCAGACAAAAGGGAACAAATGAAGCTCTCGCCGCAGACACCAAGCGTTCCAGAAACCCTTTCTCTTACTCAATGATGTCCGGTCACAAGACATTTTGCTGGAGTTTGAACCTTCTAATAGGAGACAAAATCGTGTATAGATTCTTACAGAGACAAACAAGAAAGAAAAAAATGTAAGGTGTTCTCTAATGTTTAAATACATTTCTTACAGATGGTCTATAAGGTTATGCAATTTGTGTGAGTATTGTGTGTGAATATATATATATATATCTCATGTATAAATATTATATATATCATATATAATACACACACACACTTTTTTTTGGATCAAAGAAACTTTTTTTCCCCAAAGATTTATTTATTTGTTTGACAGAGATAGAGACAGCCAGCGAGGGAGGGAACACAAGCAGGGGAAGTGGGAGAGGAAGAAGCAGGCTCATAGCGGAAGAGCCTGATGTGGGGCTCGATCCCATAACACCGGGATCACTCCCTGAGCCAAAGGCAGGTGCTTAACTGCTGTGCCACCCAGGCGCCCCGATCAAAGAAACTTTCTAGCCTTAGTGGAAGGGCTATTCGAAAAGATTGCATTTCAGAGATTATAGGGAATCTAGTCAAGGGAAAGAGACAAAAGTCTGTTGCTACTGAGAGGATGTCTAGAGTCTTCTTCCAGCAAGAAGCTCTGCTTTTATGAAAAGTGGGTATTTTGAGGGCAGTCATTAAACCTCTTTCCCAGAAAGGCTCCACTTGTCAAGCCCTCTTGCAGACATTTTTGGGGGTTTGTCTATCATCTCAGAAGCATATCGGTGGCCAGCTAGTGTGCCGGTGTTCACAGGAAGAGTATGGGTTCGCCTCAGACCAGTCTCCCCTGGGTTGACTCCAAATCAGTACTACTTAATAGAAATATTATGTGAGCTACGTACATGATTGTAAAATTTCCAGTAGCCACATTAAAAAAACTGTAAAAAGAAATGGGTGAAATTTTATGGCCTATTTTATTTACCTCAATATACTGAAAACGTTACTGCAACATGTAATCAATGTTAGAAACTATTCATGTTGTATTTTACGCTATATTTCATACTAAGCCTTTGAGATCTGGTATACATTTTATACTCGTGGCACATCTCTTTTCAAACTAGACACATTTCAAGTGCTCTGTAGTCACATATGCCTTTGAACTACCATACTCGTCAGCAGCTCTAGATAAAATGCCATAGTTTGTCTGAATTGCCTTTAGAGTGTTGGGGTGTGAGTTGGACATGGCTCTGTTTTCTGACTCACGTAGTCCAAGCCCATAACAAGTACTCACTGAAATGGAAGTGCACACTTACATTTTCTGGTGTGAGATTTCCTGCTTTTGTTCCCATGTATTCTAGTGTTCCCGTGTGGTCCCCTGGCTCTCACCCCCACGCCGCCCCCATTCTGCCATTTTGGCTCCACACCAAATTTCCCACGTTCGTGTTCGAACACCGGCACCTCCCACGCCAGCCCCAGGCCAGGCTCCACGCACGCCACATTCCCTTCTGCCTTCCCTTCCTCATTCCCCTGACAAGGTTGTGTGAGGTTTCGGGAGGGTTCTTTCTTTATTCCCTTAAATGGGCAATCAGATCTCATATCGAACAATATAACACAAACTACCTCTTTCTAATTTTGGAGAATTTCCAGCTTCAGAGCCGGCTCCCTTCTCCCAGAACCTGCTGAGAGGGGCCACTTCAGAAGAACGGGAACCCCCCTGTATTAAGGAGGCTTGCAGGAAACACGAAGTTCAAGTTGGTAGAACAGCAATCACCTTTTAGGCTCTCTTCCTATGTACACGTCTTTTACCTACGTAGCTCTCGCCCATCTATCTATGATGTAAGATAGATATGCTTTCTCTATGCCTCGCACTGGCAGAGGAATTTATTTTTATCACCATTAAATTTTTTTTATCATTTTTACCAGAGGATTTTACTTTTCCCATTTGTTATCTCATTTGATCTTCAAAAATCTCACGACATAATCGTTTGGCTTCATCACTTGCATTTTTCAGATTAAGAAGAAGCTGAGACCTTTGCGTAGAGCGGCGGGCAAGGTCTGTTTACCCCGTGGAGGACTGTAGCCTATAGCTCAGGGTTGCTGGGTCCAAACTGGTAGCCGTCTCATGCGGCTCTTTACATTGAAACTGAAGTTAGTCAACACTGAATAAGATTAAAAGTTCAATCCCTCTGTTGTGACAGTCCCATTTCAAAGGCTCAGTTGTCACATGTGGGTAATGGCTACCCCGTTGGGCAGGATAGAGAGCATTTCTATCGTCGTAAAAAGTTTATTGGATAACACTGTCTTGAAGAGACACCCCTAGCCTCCTTCAAAGGATCCAGCTTCTCTTCTGCCCTTCCAGTCCCCGTACTTCCTGCTTGACGACAGCTCCGGACGGCAGTAGGCACGCTCGGGCTCCAAAGTGGGATCCGTGATCCTCCTGCCCTCAGATGCCGTTTAGGACGAATCTCTCCTTGTCAAGGCATCATTCGACAGTGAGGACAGGCGGCCGGGGCAGGACCAGCCGTCTCTGGAAAAGGCTGAAGTTGAACCCGAGGTTGATAGGATTCACCGAAACTCCGTCAAGGCACTAAGCTCAAGTTCATGGGACAACGCAAAGAGATGGGTTTCTTTCTTTCTCCTTTCCTTTCCTTTCTTTTCTTTTTTTTTATTATGTTCACTTAGCCACTGTATAGTTGCACTACTAGGTATTTACCCCAAAGAGACAGTTTTCCAAGCAGTCGTCTGACTGAGTGTTGGAATTGGTCATCCAAGATAGCGGTCAGGACTAAGAGGGATTCCAGACTCTTCTTCGGCATACTTTGGACTGGCTTCTCAGAGGAATTTGGATTAAGGATAATAAATGTTTGTTTCAAATTGCAATTCTTTCTTTAGCCAAATGGGGTTGAAGGGGTATAAGGGCATCCACAGGCAAATGGGAATTGTGAAATAAGCAACTTCATTTCTTCAATAAATATCTATTACGGCAACTATGAGCCAGACGCTCTGCTAATTGTTAGGAGGATACAAGGAAACATAAGACTTAGTCCCTGTCCTTAAGACGCTTAAAGGTAATTAGGAAGATTAAAATAATCAGTCATGATAATAGCTCCCCTTTATAGAGCACTTACTCCCTTCCACAAACCATGCTAACCACTTAATATAGATTATTTCACTTAAGGATCCTCGAAATCCTAGGAAGTAAATAAGTGGGCAACTGTCAAAGCAGAGATTAAATAGGATGGAGAGAGATACCAAGAATCCCAGCCTCTCCTTTGTCTAAGGGTGGAGAAGGCGGCCATAGGAATAGACCTTTTTATTCAGAATACAGCCACATAAGTAGTCACTTAGTTTTATAAATTATAGTATTAATTAATCATTAATTACAGTATTACGATGCTTTTATTTTTTTACTTGACTAATATTGCCACTTCTTTTGGTCCTTGGTATACAAAGCTGGTCCTGGGAGGAGATGTTTTTCTAAGGAGGAAGGGACAAATACTAGCCCCATTTCCCATATATCTATATCTATACCTATCAGAGTAGATCAGATGGGTCCCAAGAAAGACGCTCTGGTGCATAAACTGAACCAGAGGTGGGTGTTTATATGTTTGGTCAGAGTGAGAGACCAAAACTTATGCCTGGTAGCTAATGAAAATGCCAGGGTTATGATACCCTTGCTTTGGTCCCCAAAGTCTCAGTTCCCTAGAGCAAGGGGAAAAAGGTGAATGGGGAGCTTACTAATATGCATTAACTGAATGAAGAGTCTCTGGGATCACCAGGAGCAAAGCAATCTGTAATTTTGTTAAATTCATTGCTTCCCTAAGTTATTTAGTGAGGTATGAAGAAGAAAATATCACATATAGTATTTGGCCTAAGCATCTGGTGAGTTAATGTTCCATAGAACATTGGTTAAGAAAGGGGGAATGAAGCATGAGAGACTATGGACTCTGAGAAACAAACTGAGGGCTTCAGAAGGGAGGGGAATGGGGGAATGGGATAGGCTGGTGATGGGTAGTAAGGAGGGCATGTATTGCATGGTGCACTGGGTGTTATACGCAACTAATGAATCATCGAGCTTTGCATCAGAAACCAGGGATGTACTGTGTAGTGACTAACATAATAAAAAAAAATTAAAAAAAAAAAAAGAAAGAAATGCTATAGAGATGTGTTCTAATCAGGGCCGTCTTCCTTCCTTTCCCCAATCTTGCAATACATGTGTATTAGTTTGCATGTGAAACAAATACAGGAGAGCAAGCTAATATCTACATCTCAGAATCAAGATACAAAATGACTTCGACTGGGACAGGTAGAACCGTAAATCCCCATTCATATGCCGAAATTTGGATGAGAGTAAATTATGAAAAAAGCTGGGGCGCTTGGGTGGCTCAGCCGTTAAGCGTCTGCCTTCAGTTCAGGTCATGATCCCAGGGTCCTGGGATCGAGCCCCACATGGGGCTCCCTGGCATCGGGCTCCCTGCTCAGCGGGAAGCCTGCTTCTCCCTCTCACGCTCCCCTTGCTTGTGTTCCCTCTCTCGCTGTCTCTCTCGCTGTCAAATAAATAAATAAAATCTTTAAAAAATTTATGAAAAAAGCAAATATACAAATAGTGGGTCTCAGAGTTCTGTTTCAATGGCAGTTCATGTAAAGAAACCAAGGATTTTCAATGTGAGAAAGTTCAATATGAAACAACTGTGTCATGACCGACCCCCCATATCATGTCAATTTTGGTGGTTCTAGGAGTTCCACTGACAGCTCTGCTGTTGTGGCCTACATGGTTCTACTGTTGGCGGAGATTTAAGGGGGAAGTTGTAAAACCGTAGCAATTCCACGTACTGTGCAGTGTCATTTATTGTCAACTGGAGTATGAGCGAGCTCACTTTCCAGCATCTCTTCACTGTATGGTTCTGAGTTAGAGTTGGCCAAAGAAGGTGTTTCTAGGAGATCTGGATGGTACAAGTCAAGGAGCAGCCATTGCTCTCTGAGGTTGTGGTGTTAGATGCGGTGGGAGACTGAGAGATGACTGGTTGTTCTTGTTTTCCGCTCTGCATTTAGCTCCTCTTCCTGACTGCCGACCCTGCTGAGCAATGGTGGCCCCAGCCCATCACCAGAGGCTGGAATGTTGATCCACCGTCCACTCCCTAGGTGTTTCCACGGCTTCCTCTTTGTGACACTCCTCCTGGCAATCAGGTGATCTGGGCCTTCTTAGATCGGTATGATAACTCCTCTAATTTCCCAACAGCTCCTTTTGACCTCCATGTCCTGGCTCCTCCCACAATCATGTAATTCTTATATTAATTTCTGTATCCCACAGTTCATATCTGCTTCCCCAGTCGAACCCTGAGTCAGCTATATAACAATCATAACTGACACTATGTAGTGTGCAGCTATTACTACTGTTATGTATCTTATTCTTTACCAGGTACCATTCAAGAGCTTTGCATACAATCATTCATTTATTCCTCCTAGCAGTCTATGAGGTAAATACTATTATTACTTCCATTTTACAAGTGAAGAAATGGAAACATGGAGAAGTTGTGAAGTTTGCTAAAGTTTCTTTAGTTAGTGAAGGGCAGCCCCAAGATTCAAACATGAATCTGACTCAGGAGTCCATTCTCTTAACCACTCCAGAGATGAGGCCAATCAGAGCTATGGGAGGCCCAGGAATCATGTCCAAAAAGGAATCATTAAAAAATAAAGGAGATCTAATCTAAAAAAATAATTCACAGTAAATATTGTCAAATATCTCAGGGAGAGTGATAAGAAGAGAGTAAGCTTGTTTATTCCCATCTTGCTGGGAAGAACTGTAACTATTTGGTAGAAGTTGGGGAGATAGGTTTTATTACTTTTAAAACTCTCTGATTATTAGTGTTCAAAAGTGAAACATCCTGCAGTGCTGATATATTTTAACCATACATGGAATGATCATCAGTCAAAACGATGGCCAGGGAAGTTTAGATTCATTATGAACTAAGCACTCTTTCATTCACTGAAGAAGTATTTCCAGAGTACCGTGCATTATGCTTACACTGGGCAAAACAAAACAGACATGGTTCTGTATAATATTTCTAGTCCAGTAACTACAGATACGAAACAACAAAAAGCATGTTTATTACATATACATACACTAAACATATAATACAACCCGTGATGAGCGCGTAAAAGAGAATATGACCTAATCAGTAGCTTCAGGAAGACTTCCATTAGGAAATTACAATTGTTCTAAATCTGCTGACTAAATAAGAGTTTTCTGGGTAAATTGGTGGGATACAACAGTACCACACAAAGAGAAAGTCTATTCATAGGCCCAAAGGCAGGAAAGAGAGTGCCAGTTCTTTCTTTCTCTCTCTCTCTTTCCCTCTCTCTTTTTCTTTCCTTCTCTTTCTTCCTTTTCTTTCTTTCTTTCTTTTTCTTTCTTTCTTTCTTTCTTTCTTTCTTTCTTTCTTTCTTTCTTTCTTTCTCTCTCTCTCTCTCTCTCTCTCTCTCTCTCTCTCTCTCTCTCTCTCTCTCTCTTTCTCTCCTTCTTTCTTTTTCTTCCAAAAGGGAGTGCAAGCTGGGGAGGGACAGAGGGAGAGAGAATCTTAAGCAGACGCCACACCCAGCATGGAGGCCAACATGAGGCTCAATCTCACAACCCTGAGATCATGACCTGAACCAAAATCAAGAGTCAGATGTTTAACCAAGTGAGTCACCCAGGTGCCCCAAGATTGGCATTTCAAAAGAAGGTCAAATGGCTGACGGGCAAATTGTTAGAAAGAAAAGGAATTATGACGACATTCCGCAGGTAGATGGGACAGATGATGTAGAACTTACTGGGGTGGATTTTTGTCTTTAACCAAAGGGGCCATGGGAGGATTTTAATGAGGGGGTTGACATAAGAATCATTATAAATTACAAGTATCATTTTGGATGCTGCGGGAAGACTGGTTAAAGTGGAGCCAGGGAAGAGTTGGGTGGCTCTCACAGTACTTCAGGTAAAAGACAAGAGTCATGTGGAACTCAGTAGAGATGGAGAGGAGTAAAGAGATCCAAGATAGTTTTTAAAAGCAAAATGCATAGGGCTAAAAGTGCATTCTTGGGTATGGGAAGTAACGGAGAGAGAAATGACCAAGATAATGCCCAAAGGTCTGATTTGTACAACTGGTAACCCCGGCTTGAAATGTGCTGAGATAAGCATGTCAGAAGAGGGTTGAATCTAGAGAACAGATGGGATAGGAGACTACGAGACCAGTTTTAGAAACATTTTATTGAATTGTTTGAAACGTCCAATAGAGGTAATTGGTCAGGCAATTGGCTAATTGGGTTGGTGCTGGTGAAGGTATGGCCTTGAGATATAATCTGAGAAAATATTTGCATGCAGACGGAGACAGAAACTATGAGGGGAGGTGACAGGGCTTGGGAAAGGGTAGAATATAGCAGAAGAGGGGCCAAGGATGCATCTGGATGAACTCTAATGTTAAAAAGCCTGACCCTAGAGGATGAGCTGGCAAAGGTGCCTGAGAAGAAGGAGTGTCAGAATAGTAGGAGGAAAATCAGGACAGGGTGGTGACTTGGAAGCAAAGACTGGAGGAGCATTTTCAAACGGTGAAGAGAAAACACTATATGATATCCAAGATGGCTTCTAGCTTCAAAATTTTATTATTTTATATTTTGGAAAATAGGTATAGAATTTTCCATTGTATGATTCTATTTTGAATATCTTTCACCATGATCAATGTAGATTGTCAAGAAAGCCTGACGTTGGTATAGTGCTTCCACACATATTATTATCTTGCCCCTCACACAGTTGAGGACAAATGAGGAATATATCCTTCAGGTGTTTTCGAATAAGGAAACTGAATTTCAGAAAAATCAAGTGTTTTGCCTAAGGTTGTAACTAGAAGAGATACTCTGACTTCTTGGCCATTTAATTTTCTTTCTCTTCGATGTTTCTTCACATAGAGTGTTATATTAAATTTCAGCCAGTCTCCCTTTACATTATAAGAAATTCTAAGTGGTTAACATGCCTATATTTGACTGTATCGATTTTTAAAGCTCACATCTTACCAATCTTAAAGCTGTATTGAAGTGTGGCTGAAAATAAATTTAAAAAATTTAATCTCAACAAATTTACCTGGATTAAAATATTTTTCTTAAAGAATTTTTCTTAAATATATTTTTCTTGAAGAATAGTCTCTTTCTATACATATTACAGGTCAGTTCAGTACTTCCGTTCTTACTTGATAGCCATGGAAACATGTACAAGTTTATAAGCCGCTAGACCAATCTACAGTTGTTACGTGGTAAGATCCCCATTGATGATGCCCACCATCAACGTAACCAAGTGGAATTTTGACTTACAGCACTAATTGAGTAACTAATTTTGAAGTCAATGTCAGCCTTATAGGTCAATAAAAAAGTAGAACACCTTTTCTTATAGAAACAATGCAAAGATTGGTAATGAAAATGAATGCAACACACATACAAGTCAACAGTGGTTTAAGAAATAATTCTCTCGACATTAGTCATAATCTGTAAGGGGCATTTCAAGAAACTCTGCTCAGAAAGGTACTGAAGAGAATAATTTAGTCAAAAGAATAAGTTACTATTTAAATCAAATGTGCATATTGTCTCGGAAGCCAACTTAGTTCATTAAAACAAAACAAGACAAACGAATAAGCTGCAATCTTTTCATTTCAGAAATTGATGGTTAAATAGAGCTGCCAAATTTTACTCAGCTCCACTATTACATAGCAACTACTTGATATGTCAAAATATTTTAAAATCTCGTATCTTATTTGTTGAAATTTATTTTTCTTTATTTTTGCTGGGTCTGTAAAGTCACCTGATGACTCTTCTCTTCCTCCAGCCCGATAACCCAGAATGTCCTCCCACTCTTCCCTTTACCTCCCATTCCAACACGCCCAGCTGCCTTGGAACACTCCACCCTCCCACCACACGACTTCCAGAATTCAGCATTACCTTATTATGCTGCCTGCTTCCTTGCTCACCTCTTTGGAGTCAGCCCCCCTCCCCCAGACTGTCAATATTTGATGTTATTTGTTTATTTTCTCAGGAGTGCTTTTCCTCTGATCACCAAACGACACACTTTGCACAAAACCAAAATAAATCAGAAAGTGATAATGCCCTATAGCTTGGCTCATATCAATGGCCTCTATTCTGTAAGTATAAAAAGTATGTATTTTCTTTTATAAGCTTACAGAAGTATTTATATTTTATATGGCTTTTGGCTACATTTACTCTTCTGCAAATTTCTTTAATTGCATCATATTGATTAGTTTTTTACATTCTCTATTTCAGATAGAATTTATATAAAACTTTGTTAACAGCTGCAGTAAACTCTGTTTTAATGAATGAACTCAATATAACTCCCATGTTATGTTTATGATATCTGAGAGGGTATGTAAGCACATATAATGACATGATAATGACCTAAAATGTCTGAAAGCCACAGAGACCAAGGTCAAAGTAAAAAAAGGGGTGTGCAAACTTTTCCTTAAAGAACCAGATTGTATTTTAGGCTCTGCGGACTATATGATCCAAGTTACAACTACTTAAGTCTGCTGTTGGGGTGCTAACACAGCCATTGACTATACATAAACAATGGATGTGGCTGTGTTCCAATAAATCTTTATTTACAAAATCAAGCAGTGGACCAGATTGCCCCATAAGCCAAGAGTTTGCCATCCCTAATGCAAATTATTCCTTTTCCTATCGTATCAGTCTATTCAGAGTTCACTTTTTTTTTTAAGATTTTATTTATTTATTTGACAGAGAGCGAGACAGCCAGCGAGAGAGGGGACACAAGCAGGGGGAGTGGGAGAGGAAGAAGCAGGCTCCCAGAGGAAGAGCCCCATGTGGGGCTCTATCCCAGGACTCTGGGATCACGCCCTGAGCCAAGGGCAGATGCTTAAGGACTGAGCCACCCAGGCACCCCCAGAGTTCACTCCTGTTGGACTCTTTCCATTCTCCCTCCTCTTCCTTCTCCCTCACATTTCTCGTAGACTTGTGCACTACTCTGCTCTGTTACTTGGGCCCCCAGTTCCATTCCAGAATGGTAGATTCAGAACTAAAGGTTCTGTCCATAGCTATAAAGTTCTTCAGATTTTCTTAGAGTAAACAAACAATTTCTGTTGCTAATATTGCTTTTCTAAATATAACTTCCTTAAAATATTTACTATCTGGCCCTTTACAGAAAAAAACTCGCCAACCTTTGTTTTATAAGTACCTTTGGATGCAGAACTGCCCTATTACCACAGAGGAATTCCCTTGTGCTACTTTCTTATGGAGGCCTGCACCCCGCCTCACCCCTGTCCCTGTTCCCTGACAACTGTGTATCTACTCTCCATCTCTATCGTTTACACTCCTTCGCATCCACATGCCTTACTGTGAGTGCCTGGCACACAAGTATTTACTAAATATGTGCTGAATGAATGAATGGAAACAACGTTAAATGGTCCTTTTTAAAGTTGAGGACATAAAAAATAGAATATCTTATATTAAACTTCTGATTGTTTGAAAATTATGATGAAGGTTGCAAAATAACTCAAACTACCTAACTAAAATAGTGTTTTCTGAGGATGTAAATGCAGTCCACAGAAGAGTGATCAAGACGGGGTTAGGACGTCACAATGACCTCCTCGCAGGGCTTGCTAATTGTGTTTCACAGGAAGTGTGATCCTGGCACTTCACAATGGGTCATTTTTCAGCTCATGCGCTAATCAGGAAGTGGCTGTGACCAAACGAGCTTGGAAGGCCCTACCCTTTCCTGTACCCTGGCAGAGACGACTAGAGCAGGCCTCTGAAGACGGATTAGACCGACTCCGAACGCCGTAACTGCTCACTGCCACTTCCAGGGTCAAGCCTTTAAGAGGTCCTCTGGAACAGAGAGTTCTTAGAGGAAACCTCGGGTAAGTTAAGAAGTGAGGGCATCCCTGTGTGTGTCCTGTGCCATTCGAACAGCCAAAGCTACACAGAGAACCGTTACCTGAACTTAGACATTACAAAGGGAAACTGGACGAGGCCAGGGGACCTCAAATTGGGGCACCCGAGGGCTGTGCAGGTACAGATTTAGAAGTTCAATTTTAGACCTTCAAGTTCCTAAAATGTCAGTAGCTGAAATTGCATCTGAGTTCACAAAAAAACTCTTCTCCCATTTGACACACACAAATAGCCATTTCTTCTCATCCATCCATGAAAATTCCCTGGGGTGGAAACCTCGAGAGTACCCAGTAAAGGAGGCGGCTCTGTTGACTACCAATCATCCTTGCCTGGCAGGACTTCCTGTCTTACACGTATTGCTCTTACAGGTGAAGCTTGTTCTCAGAAGACTGAGGAGCTCTGAGGGAAGGTCCCAGAAGAGCAAAGCAAAGTGGTGGAAAGTACTGAACTCTGAAAACAGCTTAAAAAAATATTAAAATCAAATTTGTTTCAACTCTTCTCCACACTGATCCTTACAACATCTAATGAGCTGAAAACAAAGAGCAGTTTCCAATAGCTGAGGCAACATAGATTGGTGTTACTGTTGTCTTCGAGACAACAAATGTTTCCTAATACTATCCACATTTGTGAGATACAGTGGGTAAAACTTGAAAGTTTTGTGTAATTTCTTTAAAATGTCGATGTGTTATTTTCGTAGTAATTATTATTTTATCAAAAGTATGTTTTTAAATGTTTACTTCGAATATCGTAAAACTTTATTTTACTCTACTCCCCAAAATACTTACTATTTCCATTTCCTATTAACAAAAAGTATATGCTATCCAATCATCAATTTTTAGCAATATATGCTTTTTTATTAAGTATATAAGTTTTATTGTGGTGCCTAACAAATAAATGGTATTATTTCTAATTTTAAAACTTGGATTCTCATTTAATCATTCTTAAGAGCCAAGCAGGAAAATATACTTACTCAATTCTATGCCTTTTTATCATACTTCTTGCTTCATAAATAACACTTCAGCAATATTTTATATTCTCACTAAGCAGAAAATGAGTAATAGGATATTGATTTATTATCTTAAAAACTTATTATAGATGTATTAATTACATTAGGTCTATAACGATTTAATCTTGAATAATTTTGGTAATGTATTTTTCAATATGTGGTCTCTTATTCTGTATGTGTTAAAAAAAGCATTCCCTGAAGAACCTAATATTATGCTTACTGCAACTAAAAAACAGGATCACCCTTTTTCTGATGGAAAATAGGTCTTATATGGCTGATGGGTAGAAAATAAAAGTCAGCTTTCTTAAATAAGTTACATAGCAGAGAATTCCCATAACCTGAATAAGCAAAATCTATAGCTCCAGGGTTTTGGTGGAGGTATAGTTAAAGCTCCTTTTTAAATAAAAGTATTTTATCAAAAAAATAATGTAATTGCAGAAGTGTGTAAAACTACCATGTTTTGATTTTTCTGAATTCTTTCCATCGTTAAACAAAATGGCTTTAATTTGAAGAGTGATAAGTCCAATTAACAATTTTCAGTGTTTGGCTGAAGACTCTATTCCTGAAATATAGACAGTGAATGGCCAACTCAAATATCTAACTTGTAAATTTTATTTTTTGCAATTCAGATTTCCAGTTTTTTACATTCCACAAAAGTAAAGGAGTCAATTAAATTGTTAGCTGATACATCATTAAAAAAATACTTTTGATGATAGAACATTGTGTGAGTTTTGGTTTATAACCAGGAAGGAGTTCAAATAATAAGGTGATGTTGCTTTTTAAAAGAAAAAATAATGTCCGTCCCATATAGTTATGTGAGTATGGTAAAAAAAAAAAAAAAAAAAAAAAAAAAAAAGAAGGATACAGAATCAATGGCAACCCTTATTTCATTTGGGCAATAAGCCATTGTTTATCCATAGATACATGAACTAATTGAGAAAAAACAACTCATTGGAGAGCATTTGCTTTAAAACTTGACTCCCTATATATTTACTTACTAAAATTCATAAAATAAAAATGCTGTTTAGATCAAATATTTTAAAACAATAATTGTAATCATAACTCATTCCAGAAAGATTTTGATCACGCGAAGACTCAATTAAGGTCACAGGAAATTAAATCAGTTTAAAATTTTTAGATATATTTTATGTATGTATTTATAAGTATAAGCACACATATGTGTATATTTGTATACTGTATATATAATCTATTTATCTTCTTTCAACTCTAATTCTTCAGTTCTGGGAAATATTTTTGAATTATTCCTTTATTTTCTCCCTTCTCTATGATGAGTTTTCTCATTTTCTTACTTTTTCTAATGTTTGAGCTCTGTTCTTTTGCTCCACTACAAGGGAATTTTCCTTAATTTTATCTTTAAGCGTTTCCATTTAATTTCTGCCAGCATATTTAAAACTTCCAATAATCTTTGTTTTGTCCTTTTTTCTTTTTTTCATAATATTTTTTGTTTAATGAACCCAAATCCCTTACGTCCCTGAACTTAATGATAGTTTGTTTGTTTTTTAAAGATTTTATTTATTTATTTATTTAGAGACAGAGTGCATGCAGGCATGTGAGAGCAGAGGAGAGGGGCAGAAGGAGAGCGAGAGAGAATCCCAGGCAGGCTCCATGCTGAGCGTGAAGTGGGTGGTGGCTGGATCTCAGGACCCTCAGATCATGACCTGAGCTGAAATCAAGAGTCAGATGTTTAACTGACTGAGCCACCCAGGCGCCCCATGGTAGTTTAGTTCTAAACATTTTCTTCTTCCTGTAGTTTCTGTTTTTTCTAAGGGTTTTTGTTCTATTTCTGTCTGCTTATTTTGGTCGTATCATTCATGGTAGACTCACGTTCTCTACTACAGTAGCCAGTACGTGTATGGATTATTGAGTAATGGCAAGGTGGCCAGTCCAAGCTGCGATGTGCTGTACATGTAAAAAATAGTCTGCACTTTGAGAACTTAGAATGCAAGAAAGGATGAAAATACCTCATTAATATTTTTTTATTTCTTACATGTTGAGATATTAGAAAAATATTGAAACACATAAAATAGATTCAAATTAATTTTTACTTATTTTATTGTGGCTACCAGAAAATTGTAAGGTGCGTATGTGGCTTGTATTATATATCTGATGGGAAATCCTACGTTAGACCCTTTCTCAGATGTCTGGCAAATTTGCGTTTTGTCCTGTGTGTAGAGCATGCAGATGTATTTATAACAGGTTTATTGAGATATAATTCACATGCCCTAACACACCCTCCAGTAACTTTTAGTATATTCAGAGTTGTGTAATCCTCATCACTCTCAAATAATAAAACATTTACATTCTCCCAGAAATAAACCCTTTTACCCATTAGCAGTCAATTCCCCATTCCCACCTCCCTCCAATCCCTGGAAACAACAAACCTACTTTCTTTTTTTATGAATGTACCTGTTCTGGACAGTTCCTATACATGGAATGACACAGTATGTGGCCTTTTGTGACTGGCTTCTCTCACTCTGCATAATGTTTTCAGGCTTCATTCATGTTGTAGCGTGTATCGCTACGGCATGCTTGCTCATTGCAGAACAACGTTCCACTATGTGTATGTACCACATCTCGTGTATCCGTTCATTAGCTGGTAGATACGTGAGTGGTTCCCACTTCTTGGCTATTATGAATAATGTTGCTGTGAACATCCAGGTACCAGTATTTGTAAGGACATGTGCTGTCATTTCTCTTGGGCATAGAGCTGAGGACTGTTCATATTGACAGACTGAGGCTCTATCAAGTTCACTGGACTCTGGGCATGGATGTGGGGCTAGTAGAGTGCGGACCTCCCTGTCTGGGTATCTCTAGAGAGATACCATGTCATTATCTCCAGGATTTTCCTTTGGGCCAGGCAGATTTTACAGAGAAATGCTCTAGCATTCTGAAGGACTGACTCGACCTGTCTGATAGCTTTCTTGAAACTAACTGAAAGAAGAGGGTTGGGTTTTTCAATATTCGGTGTGTCAATAATCATTTATTTCTCCTGTTTCTCTACTATACCTTCACCTTTGAATATGCTTGGCATCTCCCAGTTAGAAACTTTCTGGTTGATACTCACTAGGAAGAGGATGGGAGAGGGCTACTACTTGACTGTATACAGTGGGAGAAGGGATCAGAGGCTGTCTTTTCTTAAACAAGCTTTTCTCTGGCTTTTTGTACCACCAACCACGCCTAGTTCCAGAGGAGTACTTGGGGCAATCAGTTCCAGAGACTTCAGTAGATCCCATGGAAGAAATCCATTTTCTTTTCAGCTTCCCCACTGCCAGCTTAGGATTTAGCATTTTTAGCGGTACTCATCTGCTTTCCAGGTTCCAAAGTTCTGTGAGTGATGTCTCCTCCCCCATTCTCTTTTGTTCTCGTGGGTGTATGCCTTACAAATCTCTTCTGTGCAATTTTAGAAGGTTTTAGGACAGAGTGAAACTAAGGGCACATAATCAATCAGCCATCTTTATCCCAAAGTCTCTGTTCTATGCATTTCTCATGTATTGTTTCAAATGCTTTCTCTAACCTTTTCTCAAATTGGCAAACCAAATTATCCTTCTAGACTCTTATATCCTATTGGGGTATCTGTAATATGGAAGGCATAATTATTTGCAATTACTTGACTGATTCCCTAGTCAATTGGAAGCTCCTTGAAAGTAGGGATTGACTTATTTCTCCTTCTCTCTCCTTCTGCTTAGCACAGTGCCTAGCTCAGTATGAGCCCTCAGTAAATGCTTGTTGAATTTAATTGACGCACGAAGGTTGAACAATGGTGGCTTTAGAAAGGAGAGAAAGACCCAAGTGCCCAAATCATTCATTTTCCAAGCAAGGCTTTTGTCCATCCACACTCTGCTTTTGTTCATAAGGAGGTTTGTCTATTTGGGGATTTTCAATTTTGGAACTTTATGGAGGCAAACCAGAGAAAAATTATATCTACTCTGTCCACCAACAATGGATAGCGACAGTGGTCACACGTATACTGTCCCTTTGGAAGTACAGATACATGGATTCAGGAAGAGCCTAGGGAATCCCTGGATTTAGGAATTTCCTGAGCCTAACCTGCTCACGAGCTTGTGGAGTTTCTGTAATACACACACACACACACACACACACACACACACACACCCCTTTCTATCTTCCTTGATGTCATGGTTATTCTAAAGGAATTACCTCTTTAATAACTGCCTTTTTCCTGCCCTTTGCTATCTGCTGCTATCACTCCCCTCAGGTCTTCAGGCCAGGTTTCCTGGAGATGAGCTTTTAACTGAGCAAGAGAATGGAGACAGTTCGGTCTAAGGAAGCTGGCTGCCTTGGTCCCCAGACCCTTCCCTGATGCTGCGCTTGCTGTCCTTCTCGTCCTGCTGCTACTCTCATTGTGTGCAGACTTTCTTGTCTTTGAGAATATATCCTCCCTCCACTTCGCTCTGCACTCGAGCCATATTTTCTCTTGGCTCTCCAAGATTTTGATGCACTGAGGCCTGGCCCTTCACTTTTACATTTGCTTTAATTTCCAGCCTAGGTGTTTCTTCTAATACCCTCGTTGGCCTGAGTACTGAGCTCCCTTCTTGTTTGGCCTCTTAGCACTGGCTGCCCCACTCCATAGCCAGCCTTACTTTTCCCTACTATCAAAACCATTTTTTTTAAATCCTGTGCATTTTCAATTTGCCCAGTCACAAGTTAGCAAAGGAGAGTGACCTAGTGTTAAATGCTGTGATATCTCCCTGGGGTGTTGGAAAATATTTGGACACTCTGCAATTAGAGTTTAAACATAGACAGGTGTGTTGGATGCTTTGGAGAAGGTGAATGGGTGGCCGATTACAGGCAGTACCAAACTCAGCAACAGGGCATAAGCTAAGGAGAGTACTGATTCAAGGTATGGAATGATGTTATATTTGACCCACCTTGACTCCAGCACCTTGGGGGTCCTAAGTGTCTAGAGTCAGAGAAGGATGCAAAATAAAACAACTAGAATTCAACATTAGGGTGCTCAACTGTTCTGAAAGAGCCCCCCGACACACACACACACTCTTACTTTCCAAACAGAGGCACAGGAAACAGTAAACAGCTTCCCCCCACAGCTGGAGACGTGAGTAGCAGAGGTGAAAAACAGACAAGGGATACCACGTTTTGGCTGCATGAAGAACCATGGCAGGTGACCTTTGGTGATGGAGATTGACAGCCAAGCAGGGCTCCAGGTGGCAACAACAGCAAGAGCACACATTGCGAGGGCACAGGGACAAAGGTTAGGTCAGTGATTCTGCGTTAAGGAGCCCCAGGGGAGTCAAGAAAGCACTCCCAGCCAAATGATTAGAAAACAGTTCAGAGGGATTGCAAGAGTAAGGCTGGATCATAAGGGCAGCATGGTACAGGCAGCAGGGAAATTATATGTGAACCACACCCCCTCTTTTGAGACTGTCTGCTAGATATAATACGGGGGGAGAGGGGTGCTCTGAGTGCTTGTCACTTGGAAGATAGGAGGTTATCATCTGGGAAGACCTAGGGATCCAAAATTACTGCGGTATTCATCTATGCTTCCTAAGCTGGTAAGACCTTGGGTAATGTGCACATTATCTGGGAAACAACATTGCAGAGTGCCAAATGCTTCATGAGAAATGTAATATTTATGACTCATTGTGGAGCTCTTAATCACTTGCCAACTGACTTTCCTATTTATAACAAATACAATTGTACATAGCCATTTCCTCTAAATGTAAAAAGAAAACACACACACATACCTGCACATACACACAAATGCTTGTTAAAAAGACTGGAAGGCAATAGGGTAGAAGAGTGTTAAAAATTTGAGAAGGACAATCACGATTTCCCCTCCACTGGCCCACATTGTAAAGAGTGCTATTTACAGGGCTGCTCTCACCTCCGCTGTCCTGGGAGTAGTATCCCTTTGGCAATTTAAGTTATTGGGGAAGATAATAGTCTTGCATTTATATTGCAACTTGTTTGCACAGACTGAAAATACTTGTTGATGATTGTAGAGCTGACTTTATTTTCTATATGAACGCATTTTCTAAGATGCATTGTGGGGGCACAGCATCCCAGATTTTTGCTGAATGACTAAATGGAAAACAATCAGCCCGTTTGGCGAGTCTTCAGAGCCCATGGATAGTTGCTGTCAGTGAAACTTGGAACTGGGGGTGGAGGAGGATCGTTGTATACAAATCAGAGAGTTAGTTCAGACTCTTGGCGAGAAAGGGTTGAGACGTTACCGAAAGCAACAAGCAGAGGAAAAAGTTATAAGGATACCAGGTCAAAGAGGTCACCTCCCAGAAAAGGAAGACCAGATCCAGTGTGAGGGGCAGGACTGGGATTCTCAGGGCAGAGCTGGGGGACTGAGGCAGACAGAGATACTGGTGGTCTTGAACAAGACACCTCCACTTAGGAGATGTGTCACCTTGGGCTGGTTACTTCACTTCTCCATATCTCAGTGTCCTGTATGTTTAAAATAGGGATGATAGTAATAACAATTTCACGGAGATTTTGTAAAGATTAAATAAATACCCAAAGCAATCTCCAGATTTAATGCAATCCCTATCAAAATACAAACAATATTTTTCACAGAACTAGAAAAAAAGTTTGTATGAAACCACAAAGGATCCCAAATAGCCAAAGCAATCTTGAAAAAGAAAAACAAGGGGTGCTTGGGTGGCTCTGTCAGTTAAGCATCTGACTTGATTTCTGCCAAGGTCTTGAACTTGGGGTTGTGAATTCAAGCCCCACATTGAGTGTGAGCCTTGTTCAGTGTGGAGCCACTTGAAAGAAAAGCGAAGAAAAGCAAAGGGAAGGGAAGGGAAGGGAAGGAAAGGAAAACTGGAGGTATCACAAATGCAGATTTCAAGATATACTACGAAGCTATAGTAGACAAAATAGTATGATACGGGTACAAAAATGGACACATAAGCCAGTGGAACAGAATAGAAAACCCAGAAATAAACCCATAATTATATAATCAATCTTCAACAAAGGGGGCAAGAATATACAATGGGAAAAAGACAGTCTCTTCAACAAATCATGTTGGGAAAACTGGACAGCCACATGCAAAAGAATGAAACTGGACCATTTTCTCACACCATATACAAAAATAAACTCAAAATGGATCAAGCACTTAAATGTGAGACCTGAAACCGTAAACATTCTAGAAGAGAGCACAGGCAGTAATTTCTCTGACACTGGCTATAATAACATCTTTCTACATATGCCTCCCAAGGCAAGGGAAACAAAAGCAAAAATAATCTATTAGAACTACATCAAAATAAAAAGCTTCCACACAGCTAAGGAAACAACCAACAAAACTAAAAGGCGAGTTCTCAACATTTGCTGCAACATGGACGGCACTGGAGGAGATAATGCTAAGTGAAATAAGTCAAGCAGAGAAAGACAATTATCATATGATTTCTCTCATCTATGGAACATAAGAACTAGGAAGATCGGTAGGGGAAGAAAGGGATAAAGAAAGGGGGGGTAATCAGAAGGGGGAATGAAACATGAGAGACTATGGACTATGAGAAACAAACTGAGGGCCTAAGAGGGGAGGGGGTGGGGGAATGGGATAGACTGGTGATGGGTAGTAAGGAGGGCACATATTGCATGGTGCACTGGGTGTTATACGCAACTAATGAATCATCGAGCCTTACATCGGAAACCGGGGATGTACTGTATGGTGACTAACATAATAAAAAATCACTAAAAAAAAAAAAAGGCGACCTACAGAATGGGAGAAGATATTTGCAAATGACATATCCGAGAAAGGGTTAGTATCCGAAATATATAAAGAACTTATAAAACTCGACATCCAAAAAACAAATATTCCAGTTTGAAAATGGGCAGAAGACATGAACAGACATTTCTTCAAAGAAGATATCCAGATGGGATAGGCTGGTGATGGGTAGTAAGGAGGGCACGTATTGCATGGTGCACTGGGTGTTATATGCAACTAATGCATCGTCGAACTTTACATCAGAAACCAGGGATGTACCATATGGTGACTAACATAATAAAAAAACATTAAAAAAAAGAAGAAGACAGCCAGATGGCCAACAGACACATGAAAAGATGTTCAGCATCACTGATCATCAGGGAAATGCAAATCAAAACCACAATGAGCTGGCACCTCACACTTGTCAGAATAGCTGAAATAAAAAACACAAGAAAAAACAAGTGTTGGCAAAGATGTGGAGAAAAACGAACCCTTTTGCATTGTTGGTAGGAATGCAAACTGGTGTAGCCACTGTGGAAGGCTGTATGAAAGTTCCTCAACAAATTAAGAATACAACTACCCTATGACCCAGCAATCACACTACTGGGTATTTACCCAAAGAATACAAAAATACTAATTCAAAGGGATACTTGCACCCCTATGTTTATAGCAGCAGTATTTACAATAGCCAAACTATGGAAGCAGCCCAAGTGTCCATGGCTAAATTAATGAATAAAGAATAAAGAAGATGCGGGAGATCGATCGATCGATCTATCTATATCTCGAATATCACTCACCAGTAAAAAAGAATGAAGTGTTGCCATTTGCAACAGCACGGATGGAGCTAGAGAGTATTATGCTAGTGAAATAAGCCAGTCAAAGAAAAACAAATACCACGTGATTTCACTCATGTGTGAAATTTAAGAAACAAAACAAACAAAGAAAAAAGACAGAGACAGACTCTTAACTATAAAGAACAAATTGATGGTTACCAGAGGGGAAGGGGTGGGGGGATGGGTGAAATAAGTGATGGGGATTAAGAGTGTACTTATCTTGGTGAGCACTGAGGAATATACGGAACTGCCGATTCATTATATTGCACACCTGAAACGAGTGTAACGCTGTATGTTAACTACACTTGAATTAAAATTTAAAAAGATTAAATAAAGATTAAGTGTATTAAATAAATAATAACTTATAAAGTTATTAAAGTACTTTGAAATGAGTTCTCAAAGAATGTGGAGGCATAATTGAGAGAGTTAAGCCCTGGGTTTCAATAAATAAACCATAATTCAGCTTTCCCAGACTCATGCTTTAGCTGGGTCTGTATCCCCCGTGCCTAGCGGAGTGTCTGGCTCTCTAGGTGTTCATGCCTGTAGGCAGGACTATTTGGTGAAATGCCTTGATTCCATATCAGAGGCTGCAACCGGGTACAGACCTTTGTCTGACACAGCCTGCTGCACAGGTATTTCAAGGTGCTGGATCTCAAACAGCAGGACGCCGGCCTGGAGTCAGCCCTTAGGGCTGAGTCGATGCCACCGTAGCCGATAGCTGGTATCCTAGTGGGTGGGACTTTCTCTAGGCCACCAGCTGCCTTCCTGTCACGGTGGCTCACCACCAGTTTTGGAACGGTCTGTGCTGAGTCTATTTTCTTGATCATTATATCAACTCTAATAATACACTAGTATATTATTGTTAGTGACCTGACATTGTTTTTCATTGCAATTCCGTGCTTTAAATACACGAATAGTCTCTACCCCTATAGTGATAAAGGAAACTGTCAAAATATTCAATATGCCCTGCAGTAATCTCATCTGGGCATAACAAATTGATCTTTCGATATCAATCATAATCTCCTGAGGGCCCCTCAGGGGGCCAGCCCTGAGCGCGAGGCATGCAAAGGTAAGATTTTAGGCTTTATGCCTCTAGCTGATGGCATCACACCTAGCACGTAATGAGGCGCTGAAAAAAATGCTTCTGGAAAAGAGGTGAAGAGCTTTGAAGAAATTCATGTGTCGCCCAGTAAATGCAATCCTGAAATATATTTAGTCATTAAACAAATATCTATTGAGTTCCTCCTTTATGCCAGGGAGTCTTCTAGGATCCGGGAATGCGGTGAGGAAGAAAACAAAGTACCTACCTTCTGCGGAGCTTACATTTCACAGAGATAAAAATGGAAGAACATTTTAAATAAAGATAAGTACTGTGATTAAAATACAAGCCAATGGGAAACGGAGATTAGTCACCACTAACGATACTTCAAGGCGGTGATTTTTAAGCTGAGACTTGAATGACCAGAATGTTTCAGGAATGCACTGATCTAAAGTGGGAATGAACTTGGTGTGTTAGAGGAATAGAAAGAAGGCTGCAGGCTAATGAGTGACGGGCAATTGCAGGAGAGGAGGGCAGGGGTCTAAGGAAATGTGGCTCTGTAAGTGGACTGGATTTTATTTTATACATATAGAAAGCTTCTGGGGAGATGGGTTTGTGTAGTAAAATGCTACGGGCTGCTGCGACCCATCTAGAAGCTCAGGAGAGGGTACCACAGTGGGGTGGTTGTAGAATCCGGAGGACTAGTTAGCATAGAAGGTTACTGCAGACAAAGTCACAGCTTGGACTCAGAGAGTGGCTATGGGCATAGGGAGAAGTAGACGGATGCCAGAGATGTTTGGGAATTGGTGCCAATAAGACTTCATGATGGGTTGGATGTCGGAGGTGAAAGGGAGGAATAAGACATCGCCTGGGTTTTTAGCTGAAGCAAGTAGAGGCTTTGTGGTGACATTTACCGAGATGGAGAAAACTGGGGGAGGAACAGCATTGGAAAGGGTAGAAATCAATAATTCTGTTTTGGGCCTATTAAGTTCAAGATGCAATACTGTTTTCATAGTTTTCAATTTTGATCTCAGTGAGCTAGGTGGCAATTCACCGGAGAAAGCTTATCTGTTAAATTTTCAGTGGAGAAAGTGATCACTGGAGAGACTGAAAGGGATGCCTTAGATCTCAAGAGCACAGGTGGGAGACTGCAAGGACACTCTCCGTTCTAATGAGCCCTGAGGCTCGCACGGAATTACAAAGCAACTCCCTGTATTCTCTCTAGCTCCCTGTGGCTTTCTCAGAACCATTCCATTCAGGAAACGAAAAATAAGAAATGTGCTTACACCATATTGCACATTTTTCCTGGAAAAATCAATCAATGCTGTGTTTATTTCCCTGGCTCGCTGTATATGGAAATGAGAATTCTCAAGTAATAACAAAAAAGCCTAAACTGCATCAGCACATAGGGCACCCTGACACTTAACACATCTCTCTAGAAGTTAGTGCAGTAATAGCTCCCACAGACTTAGCAAGATGGGAAATGTTCTTATTTTAGAAAATTCTTTCCAAGTGGATGTTACTTTTTCTCTGTCTCCTATGGATTGATTTATTTATTATCTATATATATATTTTTGCCCCTTGAAGGGCATATTCAGCCACGAGCTCTCAAGCTTCCAAATACTGAAGTATGAAATTTAGGACACAAAGGTGTTTATTGGGCAGAAAGATGACATGCCCAGTGGAGAGACAGGTTTTTTTTTTTTTTAATTTATTGAACGGTAAATAATTCACAGTCATCTTTTTAAATCTTGCAAATTTTCATGTTATACTTTACATTTATTTCAGAAGTATTGTATTTCTCATGGCAGATAGCAATTTAACAAAGAGTTATCTACATGTGTTTACTTTGTCCCATTTTGTTTTGTAAAGTTAAGTAATGAATTTATGAAAGAGAATAAAGAACAAGGGAGGAATATGACTTTGTAAGCCAATCCCAGCTCCCTTCCAATTCATTCCAAGAATGGAGAAAGGGAGGGGGGGATGGTTCTCTGAAGTCTTTTAAGTGGGTAAAACTGGGAGAAATCTACAATCCAAGCAGGAAGAGAGCCTTCCTCTCTTGATGGACGTGCCTGAATTGTGGATCACTTTACTTCCTACACACAGAGCCCAGTCACTAGCCTTTATGTCAATGGTCCTTTGGTCTGAAGCTTGTTCTCTAGCAGATTTTGAAGGAGGGCATCATGGAATAGTCTTCCTGGAGTTCCTGCATGCGTTAGTAGCCAGTCTGTGTCTTTACACATGAAGGTCAGTTTGACTAGAAATAAAAAACTATGACTTAAATGTTCTTTCCTCAAGTATCTTAAATACATTACTCTTTAAGCTGGTAATATAAAGAGTTGTGCTTGAAAAGTCTCATGAGAATATGTATTATTTCCTTTCCATTATAAATGGTACTTTGGCTTTGCTGGGTGCCCAAAGGATTTATGTATTTTTCCTTTGAAGTCTAGTAGTTTTATGAGAATATGTACTGGTGTTTGCCACTTTGGGATGGCTTTACTCTGGCACTCAGAGTGCCCATTTAATATGCAGTTTCACTTCCAGAAAGTTTACTTGAACTGCAATGTTAAGCACTTGTTCCATTCTATTGCCTTAGATATCGTCTTTAGAGGTTGCTGTTATAATTAAGTTGGATCTTCTTTGTCTAACTTCTTTATTGCTTTCTTATAAATCTGTATTTTTAATCCCTTCATTTCTTTTCGAAAAAAAAAAAAGTATCCTTTATCCAATTTTTTGTTGGTAACGAGAACTTTAAAATCTACTCTCTCAACAGCTAGGTTGCAGTTTTTATAAATTTAGTAGACAAACTTCCTAGTGTGCTTTGTCTAAAAACATGTTTTCTTTATGTACTTCTTTAGTAATAAAATTTTTAAGGATTTTTTTTCCATGATCCTTTTCTTTTGCTCACTTTTAAGTGAAATATATTCTCCCATCACTTTAGGAGAAAAAAATGGTTCAGGAAAGCTCTTCCAGCTCTGTGGCTCTAGCGTTGGCTCTTTCGTTGTTCTTACAAAGTTCCTTTCTTTATTGAACGGTCATAGTTCCTTTATCAAAAATCTTTTGACCATATTTGTGAGAATTGGTACCTGGGTTCTCTATTTTATTGGTCTATATGTCTGTTTTTATGCTAGTACCACATTGTTTTGATTACTAGACCTTTGTACTAAGTTTTGAAATCACAAAGTGGAAGTCTTCCCGTTTTGTTCTTTTTCATGATTATTTTAGCTATGTGGGGTCCCTTGGGGCTTCAGATGAATTTTAGGATGAGTTTTTCTATTTCTGCTGTGATTTTTTTTTTTTTTTGTATTTCTCTGGTGGTTATTAACATTGAACACATTTTCATGTACATGTTGGCCATTTGTCTTCTTTGGAAAAAATGTCTATTTAGTTACTCTGCCCACTTTTATTTGGATTATTTGTATTTTGACTTTGAGTTGTAGGAGTTCCTTATATATTTTAGATATTAACCCTTTATCAGATAAATAGTTTGCAAATATTTTCTCCCATTCTGTAGGTTGCTATAGGAAGGTTTTTTTTTTCTTTATTGCAAGCCAATATAAAACCTAATTAGAACAAAAAGGCTGATCCATGAGTAAGAATGAACTCCTGTCTGCCTGTCTTGAGTTGGGACATTGGTCCTTTCCTGCCTTCAGACTTGAACTGAAACATCAGCTATATTTAGTTCATGAACCTGCTGGAATTTGGACAAGAAATACATCATCAGTGTACATGAACTCATGCTTACTGTCTGTCTGTCTATCTATCTGTCTGTCTGCGTCCTGTTTCTCTGGAGAATACTGATTAATATAACAGTATTCTCTTATAGTCCTTTTTATTTATTATTATTTATGAATTTCCTTTCTTCCGTTGTTAATGTTGATAATATGAATTTCTTTCTTTTTGTTTGTTAAGACTAATGACAGTTTTATTAATTGTATTCACCTTTCCAAAGACCAACTTTTGGTTTATCTTCTCTATTTTGTATATTCTGTTTCATTTGTTTCCCTTCTGATCTCTATTATTTCCTTCCTTCTAGTTAATTTGTGTTTAGATTGTTCTTTGCTTCTTTTCCCAGGTAGAATGTTAAGTTATTGATTGGATATCGTTAAAAAAAAAATAATAGGTGCTTACAACTATAAATTTTCCTCAACACTATTTTAGTGGGGTCCTATACCTTTTGTTATGTGAATTTTAGTTTTGATTCATTTCAAAGTATTTTCTAATTGCCTTTGTGATTTAAGCTGATAATTCAGGAGGGTGTTGTTTAATATCCAAATATTTTTGAAAGTACCAAATTTCCTTCTATTGTTGATTTCTCTTTTCTATTGTGATTGGAGAAAAAACTGTTTTTATGATATTGATCCTTTTAAATTTAATGAGACTTATTATGGTCCAGCGTATGGACTGTCTCCAAGAATGCTCCATGTGCATCGGAGAAGAATGTGTATTTTGGTGTTATTGGGTGGAGTGTTCTATAGATGTCTATTAGGCCTAGTTGCTTTATAGTGTTGTTTTAGTCTTTTATTTCCTTGCCAATCTTCTGCATAAATGTTCTATTCATTATTGAAATTAGAATATTATGTATCCAACTATTGTCATAATCTTATTGAGGACCCTTTGCACATGAAGAATTGCTTCTCTGTTTTCAACATTCTCTGTCTTTGAGTTTCGACAGTTTGATTATGACGTGTCCAGATGTGAATCTCTTTGGATTTATCCTACTCAGAATGTGCTAAGATTCCTGGATGTGTAGATTAGTGCTTATTACCAAATTTGAGGCATTTTCAGCTGTTGTTTCTTCTAATCTTCTTTCTGGTTTTCTCTCTCATCCTTGTTCCTGGAACACCCGTTATGTCTGTGATGGGGTTCCCCAAGTTTTGAGGTTATGTTCATTATTCTTCATTCTTTATTGTGTCTCAGACTGGATAATTTCAATTGATTTATATTCAGGTCACTGATTATTTGGTTTTTTTTTTTTTTTCTGCTCAAATCTTCTGTTGAGTCCCTCTAGTGGTATTTTTCATTTTGGTTATTATATTCCTCAACTCCAGAACTTCTATTTCATTCTTTGTAAAAAACAATTTCTATCTCTTTATTAGTATTTTCTATTTGGGCAGATATCATTCTCCTTTTTTCCTTTTTTTTTTTTCCATTATAGTGTTGTTTGAACATATTTATAATAGCTAACTCAGTGTCTTTGACTAGTAAGTCCAACTTCTGGACCTCCTCAGGGATGCTTTCTATTGACTGCTCTCCCAACCCTATAGGTGCCACACTTTCTCGTTTATTTATATATTTCAAAATCTGTTGAAAAGTGGATGCTTTCAACAATACAGTGTGGCAATTCTAGAAATGAGATTTTCCTACCTCCCTGGGTTTGTTGTCATTATTGCCACTGTTGCTATCACTTAGTGACTTTTCTGGAATAAGTTGCAAAGTCCGTGCTCTTTGTGCTCTGCAGTTGCTGAAAGCTCTGCTTTGTGGCCTTAGTGGTCAGCTAATATTTGGACAGAGGTTTCCTTAAATGCCTGCAACCCATAAGTCTCCCAACCATTGCTGAGGGGTTCTATGTGTATATTAGGGTATGTTTCAATCCTCAGGTAGTTGCCCACTCCTGAAGAGTCCAAGGTCAGCCATATATGTGAATGCTTAAAGCCTTCACAGGTCCTTCCTGACTACGCTTGCAGCTCTCAGGTCCTTCATGAATATGCATGTAGGGCACATGTACACAGCCCTATACATGGGTATGATCTTCTAGATTGCCGAGAATATGTGGGGGATTTTCAAGACATCTTTATAGACATCTCATTCTCCAGCTGCTTAACTGTCTTTAGTCAGCTTGCTATTTGCCCCAACTGTTATCCCTACCTCTGGCTGCTAAACCATAAACAGTTGTCATTGCTAGGGGAAAGTCCGTTCTGTTGTTAATAGGTGGAACTCTGAGTTAGGTCAAATAAAGAAAAGCCACTCAAGTGTGGTTTTCCAGGGAAGAGCCAATAATGACAATTCTCTGGACGTAGGGCTTTGGAGAACTTTCAACACCTTTCTCTCACCTCTAGAGGCTTCTAGGCTACTGGTCTGAGTTCACATGCTTGTGGAACTGTTGGTTTTCAAGGCTGCTGTGAAACCAGCAAGAGGAAAGGAGAATAAAGCAAGTTAAAAATGTCACAAAACTTATTGTTCTTACTGATATTCAACTGTTTTTCTTGAGTAAATTATCTCCGGTTGTTCCAAGCCGTTGGTTAGTTTCTATAGTTCTAAAAAAGTTGATGCTGACCATTTTTTCCAGTGTTGGTAGTAAAAGTGTGGGGTAATAGATGCTTCAGCTGAGTCAATGTTAACACAGTGCAAAAGAGTCACAGTTGTCCCAACATGGAATGGGCTGCTTTAGAAAATAATGAATCCCCTCATCTGGTGATTTTCAAACAGAAGCCCAACAACACATGGCCAGGAGTATCATGGAGCAATTCTAACAGCAGGAAAATGACTAAACTAGATCATGTTGTTTTTACACCATTAAAATATTTTACTACTATTATAAATTTTCAATATTGACAAAAACAGAGGAAATAGTGCAATGCACCTCTATATACTTATTTAAACCCGACCACATTAGCTTCACCGGTACATTTTTCATTTTTGTTTTTCTTTGCTGAAGTATTTAAAGGAAGACCTCAGACATCAGGCAAGTTTATCCCATTAGACTTCAATCTATGTTTCTAAAATGTATGGACTTTTTTTGGTATAAATGATATTACATAAACCATATAAATGATATTTACATAAAGGAGAGACTGGGAATCACCATAGATGCTATGGAAAATGGGAACTTACAAGGAAACTGAAGAGCCAGTCCATTCTGAATGAGCTTAGGATAAAAATCTGAGAGGGAGGCAGATGATGCATAATTCCAAGAAATACATAATAACATTCTGAAAAATACTGTGGGGAAAGTTTAAATTCACCATTAAGTCAACACATCAAGATGGAAAATGCCTTCAGGCTTTATCAACTGCTTTGTATATTCCCAAGGTATTATCTCAAGGGAATAACCCATGTTTTATTACACTTTAAACTAACTTCGGCTCAGCTATAAATTTTAATGCTTTAGAAAATAAACAGTGCAAAGTTCTAGATAAAATTTTATCTTTGCTAATATTTAGGTTTGGGCTCAAATTCCCAGTAACTGCAGGAAGAATTTCATTTAAAAAAAAAAAATCTGCTCTTTGGCAATTGAAAAGGACAGTCAGGACACCCAGAGAGATCAAGTTGTGTTTTCCTAAGGGTCTTAGCTCTGCCTTCCTTCATATCACCTGTCCACACACCAAGGCCTTTCTCAAGCTGGGTCAGTGTAGATGGTGGGATCTCCTTCCTTACACACTGTGATTTTGGGGGTATAAAAGAGTTGAATTCTTTTTTTTTTTCCTTAAGATTTTATTTTAATTTATTTATTTATTTATTTATTTATTTATTTATTTATTTATTTATTTATTTATTTATTTATAGTATGCTCATGAGTAGGGGAAGGGGCAGAGAGAGAGGGAGGGAGAGAATCTCAAGCAGACTCCTGGCTGAGCACGGAGCCTCATGCGGGGCTTGATCCTGCAACCGTGAGATCATGACCTGAGCCAAAATCAAGTCAGACTCTTTACCAACTGAGCCACCCAGGTGCCCCTAAAAGAGTTGAATTCATTACAGAGAAGACATTACCTTCTTTTACAGCTATTATTATGTAAAAAACAAACCCAATTCTTATGTTTGTGGGGATATCTGTTAAATAACTCCCTTCTCTGAGAACTATCCCCTCACTGCTTACAGAAACGAAGTCCAGATACCCATGCTTGTGCCACATGATCCTGTCCCCCGAACTACATCCCCACATGGACCACTCTTATTAGGCCACCAGAAGATATCTGCTCTGAGCTCCATGGGGAGGTTTGACTCCTAGTAACTTGGAGGTGGGATTCAGAGGTAACTCATTAATTTCTGCCCGTGGACATGACCACAGGTGAATGTAAGTGAGAGAGCTGGAGGTGTGGCCCCTTTTGCCATGTACAAGGAGATGGTGAAAAACTGCCCAGTTAAGAGAAAAGAACAAAGATATACTGAGAGAAGCACAGAGAACTGAGAAAAGAGACAGCTGGATTCCTGTTCATTTTCCACTTCTGGTTATAGTTACAAGATGGGCCCAGTCTCTTCTCGGTTCTGTAGGAGAACTCACTAACTTTCCAATAAAGGCATTTCTTACCCCCTCAAGTGTATTTGCATTGCTGTCAGTTACTCGCCATCAAAAGAATGTTGGCTAAGACAGTTTGCCTATACTTTGGAGGAAGATGGAATCCCTCCAAGTGTCAAGTGGATGTAGTTACAAGCAGTCAGTTTCCAAAAGGCTTTTTTGGAAGTCACCCGGGCAAAACCACTAATCTTCTCTTATTTAGATGTTGTCAATAAATGTACTTACTTCCATTCCTCTGAGAGGAGATTCTCAATGTTGTCGGTAAAATCAGTGGGAGGAGAGATGTTGATCCAAACCCCTTTGCCCCATGATGGTATGAAATGGTAAGTTCAAAGTGGCACCCTAAACAAGGTCTTCCTGAATTAGACCCTAGTCGTTTTAAGATAAAAGGGCTTTATTAAGATGCCAAATCCAACAGAGTGAGATGGAGCTTGGTGACAGAATGATGGACAGACCTCCCTTTGTGTGAATTAGCAGTCATTTTTTCTCGTGCAAAGAGTGATGCTGATTCTCTTTTATCTGTGTGTTTGTTTCCACAGGGCATTTCGTCCCAGTGGACGGCTACTGACGGAGAACGCAGAGCAAACCTACAATTCTGAAGCTCGTGAGAGCTGCCAAGGACAAAAGTGATTACCGGAAGTTCCACGGGACAGTGTTTTATCCATTATTTCAGCATTAATATTACTTTCTGGTTTTTAACTTCTTCTGCACTCTTTGAGGGAGAAAAAGAACTCTTCATGAAAAGACTATTCTCTTAAAAAAAAAATGCTGGATGAAAAAAATAGATTGTCTTTCAGGAGATCCTAAGGGAACCAGTTTCTGCCTGGTCTTGCAAGTTTATTCCCCAAGGTGATGTGTGATTCTTTTTTTCCTTTACCGAAGCACAGCACGTGCTCTACTCAAGGAGCCTGGAGCAGGGTCCCCGCGTTGGGATACAGCCCCGCAGCTCAGCGATGAGGATACGACGTTAGTGCCCGAACATGGGTGGTGGGTTGCTTCTTATTGAATGATAACAGCTGACATTGATTGAATGCCAGCTATGTTCAAGCATTGTTTCATCTTATAGCCATAAGCTCATTTAACCCTCACATTCCTATGAGGTATGGGTAGGATTGTTATAATCCCATTTTACCAGTGAGAGAAAGAAGGCACGGAGCATTTAAGTAAGCTTAGCCAAAGATCCTTAAGCGGCAGAGCGGAGTTTTGGACCCAAGCCATTCCCGAGCCTTTGTTAAAAATCACCATGTCACGGGGGCCTACTTAAGTACATGTTGTTTACTTTACATACCTTTCTTCTAATATTTTTTTAAAAAATACAGGTTGGGTATTGTACCCATTTTACAGATGAAAGAAAATGGATGACCAGCAAGTAAAAGTGGGATACTTAATACTCCTTATCACTAGTTTCCCACAATTTGACTTTTATACTCCTTAGTATCTTTTCCTTTATGTTTATCCTACTTAAGACTCACTGACTTCTTGATTGGTGGGTTTAGTTTTCACCAAACTGGGGAAATATCCAACCACTACTTCCTCAAATAACCTTTCCTGTCCCCTCTCCTTTGGGAACTCAAGATACAGGCATTAATTACACTGCCTAATACTGTCTCACAGGCCAGAGTCTCTTTCATGTTTCTTTTCTGTTTTAACGCTTATAGTTCTGGATACACATAGAAGTTAAATGCTACATAAAAGGCAGATCCGGGAGCAAATTTCACCATCACAAAATGATTGTGTATTGCCCAATAATTATGCCAATTTCTTTATTTTTTAAGCTAGTTACTGGAATTTTGAAATTTACAAGCATTCAATGCACATGTTTTTTCTCCCAGAACACCCCTATTCTGTAGATTAAGATATCGATAAATGTTTGACAAATAAATTTATGTATCAGTTTATAAATATGTTTGATAAATAAGATAAACATAACTATGCTACCCCTCTACCACTCTGTCCCACCCCTTTGCCTGGACAATCTTCTCCAGGATGCTTATGCTGACCCTCTCTCTAAGTTCAGGATAGAAATCCTTTTTGCTGGGTTCCCATACATTCCTCTGCATCTCTCTCTATATTGAATACTTAATTCAAATGACAAATATTGTGAATTTATAAAGTGCTAGGGATACATCAGCCATGTGTTTCCTTGACCTCATAGAGCTTATATTTTAATGACGACACCACTGCTATGGTTTTTAGTGACTTTAACTGTTAACATGACTGCCTCGAGACTAAGTTCCTAGAATCCAGTTTTATGTAGGGTCTAGCACAGAGTAGATATTCGGCAAATGTTTGCTTTTAAAATGACAAATGAATAAGTAATAAAGAACCCAGTGAATGATCTAGACCAGGGTTTCTCAACCTCAGTGTTATGGATAATTTTGGGTCAGAGAAGTCTTTGTTGTGGGATGTTTAGCCACATCTCTGGCCGGAAAGCCTAAGACAAAACTTCACTGGAGAGGGAAGGGGAGTAGGTTGGGGCCGGGAGTGTGTGTTGTTGACTTTAGCCGAGTATGATCAGATGAAGCATAAGTTTCCAGAGCTTGAGCTTCATCCTGTGGGCTGGGGAGAACTGAGAAGCTAATGACCCAATTAACAAGTTAACTGGGGGTGAGCTACTGGAAACAAAACAAAACAAAACAAAACAAAAAACAACTCAAAGAGGCTAAAGTGGAAAAATCTATAAGAGAGATCCTAGTTAGCCATGTGTGGGTCAGAAAATAGAGAACAGTTTACAATCTCCTACAAAGCCTCATTAAATATTTCTCAACTGTTTTTTTTGTGTGTGTGGTATTTTGTGTGTGTGTGTTTCTGTTTGTTTGTTTGCTTGCTTGTTTTAGCAGGCTCCGGGCTGAGCAGAGAGCCCGATGACACACACGGGCTCAATCCCAGCATCCTGGGATCATGACCTGAGCGGAAGGCAGACACTTAACCGACTGAAACACCCAGGTGCCCCACCCTCCCCTGCTCAACTGTTTTTTTTTTTAAAGACTATGAATTTAGACTTATATAAATTATTATTACTGGTTATGCCTGCTGCAGAATTAAAGACATGATTCAAATGATGGGGAAAGTTTTTTTTCCTTAATTCTATAAGATTTGGCTATGAAATCAAATGCATTAACAGAACACAGTTACTTATTGGCTCCTCACTTTATCAGTTTCCCATGGCTGCTGTAACAAATTACTACAACTTAGTGGCCTGAAATAATTCAAATTAACTACCTCCGGTTCTGGAGGTCAGAGGTCAGAGGTCCAGAATGGGTCTCAGTGGGCTGAAATCAAGGTATCAGCCAGGCCACGTTCTCTCCGGAAGCTGAAGGGGAAGAATGCATTTCCCTACCTCACCCAGTTTCTAGAAGTCCCCCACGTTCTTTGGCTGGTGGCCCCCCTCCATCTTCAAAGCCAGTCTCTTTCACCCTCTGATTCTACCTCCTTCTTCTTTCACTTTTAAGGGCCCTGTGATAACATTGGGCTCTCCTGGATTATCCAGGGTAATCTCCCCATCTCAAGGTCAACTCATTAGAACCTTAATTTTCCTTTGCTACAAAGTGTAACATTTTCACAGGTTCTGAGGATTAGGACATGACCTCTTTGGGGGATCATTATTCTACCCTCTACAATAAATATCATCTTTTAAACTTCAATTCACATCTCTTTATTGGGCCATATCCAAGACTTGAAGGAAAACACCTCAACCTAGTCAAAACTGCAAAATAGGGGGCCATGCAGGAGTCAAAGAGCAGCCAACGTGGTCCTCGATGGCAAGCCCCACTGTGGGTCACTCACCCCCACGATCGGCCGCGCACTCCTCAACAAGAGAGCTGAACGACGGGGCCCTACGTGTCCAGCTCTGTGCTAAGTGCTGCGGGGGCCACAGACGTGGACTGGGAATAGTCTCCGTACAGCCACAGAGGAATGATGTGCAAACAAGAATCGCCAAATCACTGCAGAGCATTGGGTCCTATCTAGCACTACAGAGCCCTCTAGGAGGGGAAGGAAAGGAGACGAGAGGTCACTTGTGAATTAGGTCTTGAGAGCAGGCCTCGCTCGGTGTGATGGCAGAAGCGGAATTCACTCCCGATTGTTCAGATGGAGACTGCCACAGAAAGATAGCTGATGGGGGTGTGCACGGGGTTTAGGGCGGGGAAAAAAAACAAAAACGAAACAACAACAGCAACGGAGAGCAGGGCTCTGGGTCCCAGGATGAGGTAAGGAAATAACTAGAACCCAGCGAGACGGGAGACCTGGAGGCGTGGGGGAGGGTGTCCTCGCTGGAGCTGGGTCACTGAAGGTTGCAGTCACTGCAGAGACCTGGTGCCCGAGCAGGGGGGAGTAAGCAGGGTGACCAACGAAACCAGACAGGTGTGCCTGGCATTGAGGGGTGTCCCGGGATGTGGAAAAGTCCCAGGCAGAGGGGGCGATGTGGTCCCCCGCGAGTGGGGAAGAAACGCCTGAGTTCCCCCCCCCCCCCCCCCCCGCAGGCCCACGAGGACATGCCGGAGATGCGTGCCGCCCGCAGAGGCGCCGAGACAGGGGAGGATGACGGGTCTGGCTGGGCGATGACACGTGAAGACCAATGAGTACGTAAGTCTTAGCTAAATTTTGAAGAAGGGACAGAAATTTATTAGAGGGGGTGAGGAGAGAAATCGATTCAAAGTTGGCCGTGGGAAACTTTAAATGGGCTCCTTTCTCATTCTTACGGTTTCCATTTTCTCGTTCTCCACGGTTATCCCCCTCTCCCCAAGCCCCCACCACAAAACACATTCTGTTCCCCTTCTTCCCCTTTCCACTCCCGCTGCGGCTACTGCAGGGCTCCCATCAGGACTCTGTGCAGGTGAAGTGAACACGGAAGAAATAGGAACAGCCATTAAGAAGAATTTGCCAGGGGCCCTTCACCCACAGGGCCTTCTATGGGTCCGAGGCTGGTGTGATCTCAATTTGCCCTAAAGGGAGGTCCACTGAACTAGCAGAACCCCACATGAAAAGAACACGACCCCGAACCATCGTACCCCAACATTTGTCAGCAGCTCCCGGATGCCAAGTTTGCCACGGCAATCTCTTTGGTGGGAACAACTGCAGGATTACTATCACCCTCAGGCAGGCGTTCACCATTTTGAACAGAATGGGGTTTTTTTGTTTTTACTATTTTGTTCTAGACCTGGATCAAAATGCATTGTGTTGCCTACTTTGGTCTACGCAGGCCACATGATATCATGTTTATAAGCATGGCTTTGGAATCAACCCGGGTTTAAATCCTAAGTCTGCCATTTCCTGTGTGTCTATGGCCAGGTTGCTTAGTTTCTCTGTGCTTTGTTTCTTCAAGTACAATATGGATACTCAAGCGTTCGTACTCCCCAGGTTGTCCTAGGGATTCAGGGAAGTAAGACAGGCAGAGCCCTGAAAATGGTGGCTGGCATAGAGCGAGTGCTCAGTAAATGTTGGTCTGGTTTTGTTTCCATCACTGCTTTTCTCAAATAAGAATGTCCTGAAGATGAGGAACATGACATATAAAGTTCTCCTATCAATTCTCTCCTCTTATGCATTGCAAAAATTTAAAGAAATTGATTAACTATGAATCTGCTACAATCAACTCCAGCTGTTTCTGGTAGATATGTTCTATAAAGCTGTCATAAACACTGAGAGAATGCATGCCAACCCACTGTGCACAGGAGAAACACAGGGTTATACACTATTGATTCATCACTGTTAAATATATAAAATATATACTTATGTATTATACACTGGCCAATAGTACTAGAACTAATGCCTGAGTGAAGCACACCGCGAATCTTCTCTGTAAGGCACATCCCAGCCTTCCTGCCCTGAGGAATAGAAGACAGCACTTCAGCATTATATTGGGGGCCGTTTTAAACAACTAAATCACCAACAAAAAGCACAGTAATGCAAAAGATATGGTGCTAAGTATATTGCAAAAAAGGGGACTTGTTTACTGTACCAGAACTAAAACAAGAAGGGAAAGCCTTGCATTGTTTGCCTCAGCTGGTGATACACACATTGGGTGACAGTTTCCTTTCCTCTCTGTGTATGTCCACAAATGACCACGGAAGTGAGTATTGATTTGAGGGTTACAGATCAATTTCAGCGAGTAGGCAGATTCGCAAATATGGAATCTGCAAAAACTGCGATCAATTCCTTAGTAATTGATTCAACATTCCTGCACAGCTAGAGACTTTATGAGTAGGGGTGAGTGTGGAGAATTATAAAAGTGCTAATATAATCATTAATCTGATAAGGTAAAGATGTGATGTTCCCTATTTCTGTGTAGATTAATATTTCCCCCTAATGTATTTAAATGATTGAATAATGCTCAACCTGTCCCTGTGTTGCAGAAACCTTCAAAGACTTTAATATGCTAATGTACATTGTGAATTTCTTCAAAATGTAGTGTTTCTTAAATTTGACCATTAGAGCCTTCCAGAAATGCGGCTCTAAGGTGCTTCTGACAAAATCACCTGTAATTTCATCCTAGTGCTCAGAAATTTTGTATTTGAAAAGAAGAGTGATTTACATTGTAAAGGCTGTCATTCAAATAGCCAAATGACTACTCTCCAAAATGCTTCTCAAGGTCAGTGGGTGGATTAAGCCTATTTCCAGATTTTAAGCACATCGTTGTCCCCCTCCCATGTTCTGTTTAATAAAGTTACCACCGTATGCGCTGTGGGTTTTCTTGGAAGAAAGGCTGCTAACAGAAAATCTGCATTCTTCTCGCTTTTCACCCTTGTACATTTCCAATTTTAATAAGCAATTAAAACAATTTATATCAAGAGGCAGAACCTAAGCATCTCCACTTAAAACTTTGCTAGGAGAGAAAAGATTGAGAGCATGATGGTTGAAGATTGACAGGTAAGCCTCAGGTCTCCAGGCACTGCTGAGAACCACACCATCTTAATGACAGACAGTGATTTAGCCCTTGGAAGTGAAAGACGTTTTCATTCTTGTAGTTTATTTTGCCCAAACCCATTGCAAGACAGATATACATCCTGTTAGTTTAGGACTTTGTTTAAAGCTTTCATGTGTCTCTAAGAGAGAAATGTCACAAGTGATTTCCTTCTGAAATAGCTTCCTTTATCTTAAGACTGGATGCTGTGAAGACTGTTGTGGACAATGACCTTTTTGTTTTTCACTACGTTGGAACCAAGGAAGTGAAATGACTGGTGGAGGGTTTGAAGAATGTGCAAAGGCCCTGGGGATCTGTAGGAACCAAGCAGAGAATGAGCTCAGGTCAAGATGCTGGAAGCAAGAGTCCAGGAACTACCGGCTTGGACTCCTGTCTTAGTCTCTCCACCTCCTGAGAGATCTTGGCTAAGTTACTAAATCTCTTTGTGCCTCATTTCTGCACTAGAGAGACAGGATTTTAAATAGTACCTACCTCTGTTCCTGGGGATTTGAGTTCATCTACACACAACAAATGTGAGTGCAGTGACTTATTCAAATAGTGTTTATTTTTCTAGGGTAACGAAAAGACAGGAGTACAGTCCAGGGCTGGAGCAATGACTCCAAGAGAACATAAATCTTCTAGACTTTTTCCTTACTTTTGTGTCAGCATCCTTACCGTGTAGAGCAAATAAGTGACTTAATCTCACGGCTTCAGGATAGTTTCTGTACCTACAGATACTCATATTTCAGGCAGAATGAGGGGAAAGAAAAAGAAGTAAAGCATGAAAGTCTTCTCTTGGATTGTTCTGCCTTATTATTATTTGGTCATGCAAGCCCATCCCAAAACTTCTGTCTGTATCTCATTGGACAGAAATGCATCACATGACCATGCAAAGGCGGCTGGGGAGTTTACTAGCTTGGCTCGTCACATTGCCACCTCCCCTGAAACCATGGTATTATTTATGTAGAAGGAAGTGGGGGGCGGGGATGGATATTCAGTAAGCAAAAGCAGTATTACCAGACATGTGCAATACCTTTATATGGACCAAAGCAGTTAAGGCTGGTGAAGGACAAGCAAACCCTGAGGCATACAGGAAATATCTGACATGTTTATAGCACACTTAGAATGAAGCCAAGACTGGATATGGATTTGACGGGAAGAACAATAAACTCCCCACCTATCTTCACCTCCTAGCTTGACTCCCGGGCCCTCCACCAAGCAGAAAGGGTTTCTTAAAACGTTCTTTATCTCCTGATTTGCAAACATTTGCAGATCCCTCATTTTATGAAATGGTGACTTTTGGTCCGAGGTCGCTGGGGCAATGGTAACTCAGTATATTCCCTGCTTGGCATTCCCAAACACTAGGCAGATGAAAACAAAATGGCCCCAATGTAACCAAACACCTGGACAAGACAAATGACATTTCCCAACATCCGAGCAGATTTTGCTTGCCAAATATCAGCCGAGACTTGTAAAAAACACTGCACAGGCAAACATTGTCATGACTATTGGGGGGTGAGGCACCAGTGTCTCAGAAACCAGTCCCAAATCCATTCCGTTCTTAACAGAGCAAACACGCTGGTGGTCGCTAATGGCTGTGATTTCCTCTGGAGCCGCGTTCCTCCCTTGGTTGTCTTCAAGAACCTTTCTGCTCATCTCAGACAGCTGCTAGAGGCTTTCTGTCCCACTTGCTTTCCCCCTTTCTTCGCCAAAAATTTACTAAGTGTCTACCATGAACTCAATAATGGCAATTGTGCTGGGGAGATAGAGGCTTCTCATGTCCCAAATCGCTAATGAATTAATTCCACAAATACGTATCTGCTTGCTTACCATGTGGCAACGGTGTGGAAAACAGAGGAACAGGCTAAATTCTGAATCCTGAGTTCTACATGGGAGAGAGATGAATAAACACAGGACTGTAACCCACCGAGATAAGTGATATGAAGGAAGAGGATGCCAAGGTCAACGGCAGACTGGCCGGATCTGGTGTAAGCCGAGAGCACCTGGCCCTGCTATCTGTCTCCTGTTAGCACAGGGGAATGTTTGGGGCCTCTGGGTCGCTCAGTCATTAGGCTTCTGCCTTTGGCTCAGGTCATAGTCCTGGGGTCCTGAGATCAAGCCCTGCATCATTGGGCTCCCTGCGGCCTGCTTCTCCCTCTCCCACTGCCCCTCACCCTGCTTGTACTCACTCTCTCTGTGTAGCAAATAAATAAATAATCTTTCGGGGAAAAAAAAGTAGGGAATGTTTAAGTGGAACGACGCTTAAAAGTAACAGGAAAATTGAAAAATCCTTTCCCTCGCTTCGATCTGTTTGATAGAATGGACCCCAATTGTGTATTTAGGTTATACACTTTCTTGGCTGAGATGCTTTGAAGCTCGGAAGGTGTGAACTATAATAATTTGCCTTCAAGTTATTTATACAATTCCGGGCTTTTCTATCAAGTTTTGCCCTAAGACAAACACAACTTTCAGTGGAGGGAAGAGAAGATTCGATATGCAAGCCATTATTTGTTGCCCGGGGGATGTTTCAATTTTGTCTTGTCTTACAAAAGTAAATGAGATTTCAAAAGTATTCATGGGGGGGGTAGTGGAACGACAACTGGAGAAGTGATGGGGTGGTTTTTGAGAAAGAAGTCTGTAACTTGGGAGAATCATAGAATTATAGAAGAGCCGGACTGGAAGAAACTTGCAAGTCCCTGGTATGCAACATGGAATGTGGGATGTAGGAATGATGGAAGGGTCAACCGGGATAACAGAATTCGGCAACTGTCTATATTTTAACATTCCATTTTCACCTTGGGGGGCTTTGACGTGAATACGGATGAGGTCAAGTGAGATCATCTCATCTGTTGTTGACTGCATCAGTCCAAACACCGAGTTCTGGCGATGGGAAAGGAAGACAGAGTGAACAGACTATACCCAGAACTGTACATTTTAGTGTGCATTTAGGAACAGTCTTCAGATTCAGTTTCTAGTATGGGAACCAAAGCAAAATATGTAAACAAAAAAAGAGAGCTTGTTTTGTGTTCATATCAATGCATATGTTAGCAGGAATCACACGCCATGTAACGTTAAAACATACGATATAACAGGTAATACAGAAGACTCTGGAGTGTAAATGAGTCTCGGGTAATCCACTATGTGTACTGTGGTTTCGCTAGAATTACTATGACAACCATAACTTTTGCATTTCCTAATTTTTTTTTTTCAGTTTGAATTTGCAACTTAAATGTCACATTACCATAGGTTTTGGCTTTCCCTCTTCTGTGTAGCTCAAAAAGGAAAGTCACACACCAGTGCTCCTGTTAAATCCTCATTTAATTGAGGGTGCCTCCTGAACACCTCACACTTGCTCAGGGATCAAACGTCTGGGTGGGTATCACTGCAGTTAAAATTCAAAAAGGGAGGGAGAGGGGAAAGAAAGACTTCAGTGAAGTCTTAAAATAGAATTTGCAGAAGCTTTAGAACATGTACGATCATGAATCAATGTACCGAAATCTCCTGCTTCAGATGTTTTTCTTCCACGTGATCCACTGGTAGAACAACGTCAGAAACAGGGGACGTCGTTTGACCTTTTTGACATGAAATCTATCTGTGTATGACACCCACAGAAATTCTACTCCTACATTATTCGGAAAACACTACTAGGGAAGCATCTCTTCGTGATGGTGCTGCTTGGCTTAACTGTGCCCTACGTTAGCTTCATGGAGTGAGCACTTTTCCTGTGGTTTTATCCGAATCTGTAGGTTTTAGCTCTTCCCTTGGGGCTCGACTGTGTCACATAAAAGTCTGTTGACTATGTTTGCTTGTCCCTTTGATCTCTTCATCAGCGTTCATCATCATTTCTGGTTCTTCCACGTGCCATTTCAAAAATTAACAAATACTAATTTAGTAATGTAAAAGATATTGATAGTTAATAAAGTCCTAAGATGTACCCATGATCTTTAGAGTCAAACAAATATTTTGGGGGGCACCGACTCTATGCTAGGTATCACCCCCCCCCACCTACCTACCCCCCCTCCACACACACAAGCTAGAGATACTGCATGTGTATCTAGACCTTCTTCAAATGTGGGAGGAGCTGGGGAAGCAAACATCGGAAGGGAGTAGTTGGAATATTAGGGACTGAATTCACCTAGAGATCGGCACGTGTGGACAAGATGGAGTTGTAGGGAAGCTGAGTGCATCTTGTTCCTGACGAGAGACTGAGGAGGGGAGCACTCTTGCCTCGGAGCCAAGCATCTGGGGCTGGGCTGGCCTGCCATTTTGCCAGCATGGCCAGGAAACAACTGGATGTGGAGCAGAGGAGAGTTAGGACGAGCTGGGACCCCCTGGGCTTCTCTGCGTTCTTCCATGACAGTGACTGCAAAGAAGGCTTTCTGAGAATAATGACCACTGCTTCGTTTGTCTCCCAAATCTCATGCCAGTTTCTCCTTTGGCCAACTCTAACCAGCCACCAAAAGAGAAAGAGATCCTAGGTCCTCACCTAACCAAGGTGACTAGCATAGTCCAGCACAGCAATGGTCAATACAGAAATAGTCACTGCTCTTGTGGACTTCCGGCACATATAATGAAGTTCCAAGAGGAAGAGGTGAAGAAATGAGTCTACGTGGCAGTGCAGAGCTGTGTAGAAATAGGGAGGGAAGAGTGTTGGAGTGACTCATGGACTTGTAGTTTAGGGAAAAGGAAGAAAAAGAAATGAAGACTATAACAACTCATGTAAAACATACATTGTGTCAAACACTGAGGTCACATCAATGAGATGACTTTATTTCTATTTTTCATTAAGAGAATCAAAGGTAGGGAGGTAAGGTGACTTGCCCAAGAGCACAGAGCTATCAAATACCAGAGCCAGATTGTTTTTAAAGATTTTACTCATTTATTTTAGAAAGAGAGAAAGAGAGAGAGCACACAAGTGAGCAAGCAGGGGGTGGGCAGAGGGACAGGGACAAGCAGAATCTGCAGTAAGTGCAGAGCTTGCCGTGGGTCTCAATTCCAGGCCCCCGAGATCATGACCTGAGCCTAAGTCCAGAGTCAGACGCTTAACTGACAGAGCCACCCAGATGCCCCTAGAGCCAGATTTTTTTTTAAAGATTTTATTTATTTATTTGACAGAGAGACAGCCAGTGAGAGAGGGAACACAAGCAGGGGGAGTGGGAGAGGAAGAAGCAGGCTCCCAGTGGAGCAGGGAGCCCGATGCGGGGCTCGATCCCAGGACCCTGGGATCACCCCCTGAGCCGAAGGCAGACAGACGCATAACAACTGAGCCACCCAGGCGCCCCAAGAGCCAGATTTTTAACTGTCTTCCTGAATCAAAGCCCTGTGCTCTATCCCCCGTGCTGGTGCTGCCTTCTGAGAGGCCTCTTGATGAAAGGTCTTCCTTTATTCAAAAAACACTTTTTGAATGGTTACTCTGGGTGCAACCTGAGAGTGACAGTTGGTTCTGGGAATAGAAAAAACGAGAACATGCTCTACCGTTGGGGAGCATACGACTTTGTGGAGGAAATATACACTAAATTAACTTATAAGAAAGGCAGTCTCCTTCAAGTGCCATGGTAGCAGCACAAGTAAGCTTCAGTGGGAGCTCAGAGGAGGGAGGAAGAGAAGGATACTAAGTAGCGGCAAGAGACGGCTTCATAACGGCGCCATGGGGTAGCATCTGAGAGCAGTTATTAGAATCAGACGCTTTGCGTCCAAATCCCAGTGCTACTACCTAACAAGCAATCTCTCCTTGAACCTTTAATTCTCCCTCCCCTGCCTCAGTTACTGCAGTTATAAAATGGGATGATAGGAATAGTACCTATAACCCGGAATAGTAATAAATATGAGCTGAGTTAATATTTTTGAAGTGCTAACGTGCTGCTTAGCCCATACTAATAGTACGTAGTAGAATTAAGAAAAAAAATCAAAATTCTAGCACTTAGTTTCCATGCAGAATAAAGGGATAAACATAAAGGGAAAGAATAAGAATAAAAGAATGCAGCTATGGAGAGTTGCGAGGAATAAACTATAGAAACCTAGGACCAAGGCTGAAGATGAAGACACAGAAAGCATGGGGCTAGTGAGTAGCCATGAAAAATAAGGTAAAGTGCAAAGTATATGGGGGGGGGGAGATGGGCATTTCTAATTATATATCAAACTAGAATGAAGGAAGTTAGAGAGGTTGAGCTAGTCAGAACCCAAGACAGAGAGTCATGGTAGGAGAATGGACAAAACATAGCAGGTTGAATAACTTTTCCAAGTATAAAAAGATGAGAGGTGCAGCCCGTGAACCAAGGTGGCAGGTCATTAGGACTAAGCCCTGAGATTCTCAGGCAGGGCTCCGGCATAGACTTTGACTGTGATGGTGACACTGTGCAGCAGAGGACAGATAAGAGATTGTGAAAAAGACCTGTGAGGGCCTCAAGACATGTGGTTACAGATGCTCTCAAGACTGAGATGGGGATTTGAGAAAGGAGAGAAGCCAGCAGAGAGAGAAATTTTTTATCCAGCCTAAAAAAGACAAAGGGAAGCAGTACTGGGGAAGACCCGAGGTTTTTAAATGCAAAGGACATGCATTTTCTGCAGGGTTATCCTTGATGAGTGAGGAGAAAGATAGCTTTTTCTGAACACGAAAGAATTCTAGTACGAATCAAAGAAACTTTAAACATCTCTTGTGATTAGAAATAAAAATTTTTTTGAAAAATTTTTAATAATAATATTTTTTATTATATTATGTTAGTCACAGTACATCCCTAGTTTCTGATGTAAAGTTCCATGATTCATTAGTTGCGTATAACACCCAGTGCACCATGCAGTACGTGCCCTCCTTACTACCCATCACCAGCCTATCCTATCCCCCCCCGAAGCCCTCAGTTTGTTTCCCAGAGTCCACAGACTCTCATCGTTCGTTCCCCCTTCTGTTTACCCCCCTCTTCCTTCCCCTACCGATCTTCCTACTTCTTATGTTCCATAGATGAGTGATACCATATGATAATTGTCTTTCTCTGCTTGACTTATTTCGCTTAGCATTATCTCCTCTGAAATAAAATTTAAATAAATCACAATGGAAGATTAAAAATTCTTAAAACTGAATGATATTGAAAATCCTGCTTATAAACAATTTGAAAGATGTTACTAAAGTGGAACTTAGAAAGAAATTGATAGTCTTTAATGCTTATATTAAAAAATAAGAGAGGCTAAAAATTAATGAGCCAAGTCTTCAACTTAAAAAGTGGGAACAACAAAACTAACACCAAAAAATATAGAAAAAGAGATAATATAAGAGCATAAGTTAATGAAGTAGAGAAGACAGAACGGAGGAGATCAACAGGGTTAACAGGTCTATGAAAAGAACAGACCTTCAAAAAGTCCAGTAAGATTGAGTGAGATTGGCTGACATTCAGCGAGAGTAATCAAGAAAAGAAGGCAGTACAAAAGAACAAGGATAATAAGAATGAAAAGGGTCACAACTGCATAGTGAACAGAATTTTTAAAAAATAAGACAATAATATTATAAACAATTTTATAGAAATAAAATTACACAATTTTGGCCTAATGGCCAAATTCTGGGAAAATATAGCTTCCATAAAGGACCGAAAAGAAATATAAAATGTAAGTGTTGTTCTGAGCATCAAAAAGAACACTCGAAAATTTAAAGTCTTCTTAGAAAGTTATATTGGCAAGTTTTAACAAATCTTGTAGGGTCAAGGATGGAAAATATACAGAAATGGTTCTAGAGAATAGGACAAAGGGAAAGTTCCCTAATTTTGTGAGGCTGGCAAAAACTCGATATGATATCCAGACACGAGGACAACGCAAGAAATGAAAAATTTCTTTTTTCACACTCATGAATGTGGATGAAATAAAAATACCAGCAAATAAAATCCAGAAATAAATTAAATTGATAATAAGTCACGACTGAGCTGGTTTCATGTCAAGAATGTATGATTAGTTAGATATTGGAAAAATTACATAATTCACCACACGGACAGATTAAAGGAGAAACACCTTCTGAGAACTCCAGTTTTATCCTTTGGTCAGTAGGAAAACCGGGAACAGAGGGGAACTTTCTAAATTGAAAAAGAAAAACTATGAATATTTCACAGCAAAGATCAGGCCTGATGATGAAAAGATAAAAGAATTCTCCTTAAAATCAGGAACAAAGGCAATATGCCCACTATTACCACTTTTAGTCAATATGAGTATGAAGGAGACAGAGAGAAAGAAAGAAAATGCATAAGGATTGGAAAAGAAAAACGTGAATCTATAATTAAGTCCTGCTGGCAAAATTATTTGCCCAGAAAAACAAAACAGACTGATTAGTAGAACCAATAAGGGAGTTTTAGCAAAGTTAATAGATAAAAGATCAATATATAAAAATCAATGACATTCCTCACCTGTAACAAAGAACTAGGAAATGGACTTAAAGAAATACGACTTAGAAAAAGAACAAAAATGCAAAAAAAACTTAGGAAGAAACTTAAAATATTTCCCAAAGCCAAAAAATAAAATTAAAAGCTTAACTAAATTGTATTTTTTAAATGTCTAAATTGAGAAAATCATATTAATGCATAGGAAGACTCAATATCCCAAACTTAATATAGAGAGTGAATGTAATTCCAATCATCATTTAAAAGTAGTTTTCTTAGAACTTGTCAACATGATTGTATAATTTATAAAAATCTCATCTGAATAGCCAGATCAATTTTGAGGAATAACCAAGCAGAGGAACTTGTCCTATCAGATTATAAAGACTTTATTACAAAGTTATAATGATTTATACAGTATCGTATTGGTTCAAGGACAGAAAAATAGACCAATTGGGTATGATAACGGGTCTAGAAACAGACCTAGGTATATATGTAAACTCACTATATCACAAAGCCAGTATTGCAGATCGATGGGCAAACAAACAAACAAAAAGATTATTTAATAAATTGTACTGAGAAAATTAATTATCCATAAGGAGAAACACAAAACAATCAACGGCAAACAAAAAAAAGAAACTGAATCCCTAAAGCACACCATGTCCAAAAATTAATTCTACGTGGCTTAAGGATTTTAATGTGAAAGCCAAATTTTAAAGCTTATGTCATAGAAACAAATGTATAAGAGTACGTTTGTGACTTTGGTGTAGAGAAGGATTTAAGACTTCCAAAACGGAAACACAGATCAATAAATTCAAATTATCCAATAGAAAAATAAAGTGTGTAAGCAGAAAAACAGAAATAAAAGCATTAATTAAATGCATAAGGAAATGCTTAACCTCATTAGCTTTCGAACATATAAAACAAAAATTGTAACACAAAGCCATTTCACACCCACCATATTTGTAAAATTTCAGAAGTCCCACAATCCCCAGTGTTGGGAAGGGAAGTAATGTCAAGAACTCTCATGACAATCACTTGCAATTGGCTAATATGACTTCACCCCATAAAACTGAAGATGCACATGTCCTATAACCAGTAAGTATGTATATTGATGCCCTCAAGAATTTTTGCACATTTGTTTCAGTAGACATGAACAGAAGATTTGTAGGAACCACAATAATTGGAAACAAATTCAATATCCGTAAAGTAGAACACATAATGTTTTAGTATATCATACAACTGAATACTATACAACAAAAAGAAAGAACGAAATGGAATCTTTCAGAATGACAGACTAAGGACCCTGGTGGACCCGCTCCCTAGAAAAACAACAATTTAGTGAAAATTGTACAACACAAAAATTTAAAGTCCTTGGAAATTGTCTTAGTACATACAGCCAACGAGGAAATCTTCATTCAAGGAAATTGACTAAATCTCGGGACGAATCCAGCAACATATAGAAAGGATCACACACCATTACCAAATGAGATTTATTCCAGGAAGGTAAGATTGGCTCAATGTACAAAAGTCAATTAATGTAATAATACCATATTATCAGAATAAAGGGGGAAAAAAACATAGATTCAGAAAAAAGCATTTGAGAAAATCCAAACTAGGAATAGAAAGAAACTTCCTTAATCTAATAAAAGTCATGAAGATTATGTATGAAAAACTCACAACAAACCACCATGTTTAATGGTGAAAAAATGGATGCTTTCCCCCTCAGATCAGGAACAAGACAAGGACGTTTGTTTTCCCTACTTTTATTCAACATTATATTGGATGTTCTAGTCAGAACAATTAAGCAAGTAAAAGAAATAAAAGCTTCCAGATTGGAAAAGAAGTAAAATTATCTCTATTTGCAAATGAGATGGTCTTTTTTTTTTTTCCCATTTAGAAAAAAAATTTTTTAAAGATTTTATTTATTCATTTGACAGAGATAGAGACAGCCAGCGAGAGAGGGAACACAGGCAGGGGGAGTGGGAGAGGAAGAAGCAGGCTCCCAGTGGAGGAGCCTGATGTGGGGCTCGATCCCATAATGCCAGGATCACGCCCTGAGCCGAAGGCAGATGCTTAACAACTGAGCCACCCAGGCGCCCCTCCATTTAGAAAATTTTAAGGAAACCCCTAAAGACTATTACAATAAGATTGTAGGATACAGAATATTGAAAAATCAATTGTATTTCTGTGCACAGTGAACAATCTAAAAATGAAATTAAGAAAATGTCATTTACAAAACCATCAAAAATAATAAAATACTTAGGAATAAACTTAACAAAAAAGCACAAGACTTGTGCACTGAAATCTTAAGGAAAGCCTTCATAAATGAGGAGACATTCCATGCTCAGTAACTGGGAATTTTAATATTCTTCAGATAGCAATATTCCCCAGATGGATCTACAGATTCGATGCAATTCCTAACAGACTCCCAGCTGACTTTTTTTCTTTGCAGAAATTGAAAAGCGAATCCTCAAATTCATATGGAAACATAAGGGAATGAGAATAGGCAAAACAACCTTAAAAAGAACAACGTTGGAGAAATCATACTTCCCAATTTCGAAAGTTACTACAAAGCAACAGTAATTAAGACAGTGTCATACTGGTGTCAGGACAGATCTATAGATCAATGGAATAGAATTGAGAATCCAGAAATAAACCCTCACCTTTTACAGTCAATTGATTTTTGATGTGGGTAACAAAACAATTCAATAGGGGAAGGAATAGTCTTTTCAACAGTGTAGGGACAAATGGATATCCGCGTGCAGAAGACTGAAGCTGGACTATTAACACCAGATACAAAAACGAACTCAAACTGGACCAAACGCCTAAATGTAAAAGCTAAAACTATAAACTCTTAGGACAAAATACAGGAGTAAATCGTTGTGACATTGGGTTAGGCACCGTTTTGTAAATACAATACTAAAAACACAAGCAGCAAAAGAAAAAAATTGATACATTGTATTTCATGTGAACTTAAAATATTTTTTGCTTCAAATAATACTGTGAAGAAAGTAATAAGCAACACAGAATGGGAGAAAATATACGCAAGCCGTACATCTGATAACGGACTTGTATATAAAATACAAGAACTCTAACAAGTCAGTAATAAAAAGACAATTCAGTTTGGGGTGCTGGGGTGGCTCAGTGGGTTAAGCATCTGACTCTTGATTTCAGCACAGGTCATGATCTCAAGGTGGTGAGACAGAGCTCGGCTTCTGGGTCAACGCTGAGCGGGAAGTCTGCTTGAGATTCTCTCTCTCCCTCTGCCCCCCCTCCACTGTATCTCTCTCTCAAATAAATCTTTTTTAAAAAGATAATTCAGTTTAAAAATGGGCAAAAATTTGAATGGACGTTTATCCAAAGAAGATACACAAACGGCCAACAAGCACATGAAGAGATATTCTACATCCTGTCGTTAGGGAAACATGGATCGAAATGGCGACCAGATACCTCTCACACCCACTCGGGTAGCTGTATTAATGATATTTTGTAAACCAAGGTAGGTGTTGGTCAGGATATGGAGAGATTGGAACCCTTCGTACATGGCTGATGGGACTGTAAAACAGTTGAGTATTTTCCACTCATCACTGTGAAGATGTCCTGGCTTTGACTTCTGACTTTTATTCTTACTGATGAAAAGACCGCTGTCCATCTCATAAGTTTACTTGTTCAGATCATGAGTCTTTTACTTTTGATAGCTAGTATGAGTCTTCTCTATTTTATCCTCCCAAGTTTTTGTTAGGATTTGGATTTGGTGTTTCCTCTCTGGATCTGCTGTGGATTTCCATCTAAAAATTATGCTCTTCTTTACGTTAGTTTGCTTTCAGGCACATATTATCTCTTTACTCCTGGCCTCTCCACTTGCTTTTCTTTCTGGAAATTCTCTTCGGTATATTACAAAGCTTCTTATTTGCTCTATTCTCTTTGATAATATTCATCTCTTCATCTCGTTTGACTTCTTGGTGATTTCTAATTATCAATGTTTTCATTAATATTCTCTTCAGCTGTCTAATCTTCTGTTCAGCCCATATAATGAGTGTGTCTTCTTTTCCAAAGTCTATGGTCTTCATTTCCATTTTTCATAGCTGAATTTTGTGTGTATCTCCTTTAAATAACAATCATGGGATTTACTTGATCAGAGACTGGTTGTGTCTTCATGAAGAAATTTATCTCCTTAAAACTGTTTTGCTATATGAGCTCTTGGATTCTTTTGCTTTCACATTTTCCAGTGAAAAATAGCTATTCTATTCTAGATTCTACTAGTGGTTACTACTAATTTTTTTTACTATAGTTGATAATGTTTTATCAGTGTCAGGTATATAACTATTTTTGAAATACAACTTTAAATATTATTTGTCTCATTGTAGGAATCAAGTATAAAGTGCCATCATCAAAGTAAAAGTCACTAAGAAGTTTTGCTTTTTCTTCCATCTCCCCATATGACCTGTTACTCCACCATATCTCAACCTGGCTTGCTTTCTTTTCTCTCTTTTCTTTCTCTCTCTCTCTCTCCCCTTCTTTCTTTCTTAATTGCTTCTTTTCCTCCATCCATTCAAAATACATTTATTGATTCCCAATAAATGGTAGGAAATGGAGCATGAAAAAATTTACAGTGTTCAGGACTATTTCTCTCTCTCTCTCTCTCGCTCTCTCTCCCCCTCTCTCTCAGATATAGATAGACATAAGATCTAGAAGGAGAGTTAGCTTAGGCTGTTATATGTGTTATGAAGGAAGATAAAGCAGAATAAAAGGGAGGGAGAGCATCAAGGGGTGAGAGTTAAAATGACATGATTTATACGGTGGTTAGGGAAGGCTCTATGATAAAGCAACCTTTAAACAGGGGCCAGAAGGAAGAGAGGCAGCAAATCATGTGGGTATCTTGGAGAAGAACATTCTGAGCAAACATTCTGAGGTTAGGGATTTTTCTGAAGAACAGCTAGGAGGCAGGGTAGCTGATGAAGGTTAAGGTAGGGGGATACTTGTAGGATATGAAGTCACAGAGTTGATGACAGGAGTACGGCCTTCGAGGTCATTCCAAAGACCTTTACTCTAAGATAGGAGCCACCGCAGAGTTTGAGGTGAGCAAGCAGTGGCTGGATCTGACTCTTGTTTGAAAAGTATAATGATGTCAAACAAAGAAAAAAAAAGTCAAAAAAACCAGACTTAAATATGGAGAATGAACTGGTGGTTGTCAGAGCGGGTGGGTGGGAAAATGGGTGAAATAAAGGGGATTGAAAGTAAAAAAAAAGAAAAAGAAAGAAAGGAAAGGAAAAAAAGTATAATTATGTCTACGAACAAATTTCAGAAGGCAAGAGTGACAGCAGGAGGGCATTATTACAGTGATCCAAATAAAAACGGGTGATGGCAAAGATGGTAAGAAGTGCTTAGATGCAAGATAAACTTCGAAAACAAAGCAGCAAATTGGATCTGCTGATGGTTTGGATATTGGATGGAGGAAGAGACAGGACTCAAGACTTACTCTCAGGGTTCTGTCCTGAGCCACCAAGAGGAAGGTATTGCCATTGGTTGAGATGGTGCACTCCAGGGGAGGAACGATTCTGAGTGCATTACGGATGGACTGCCTGCCAGCATCATCGTGAAGATGTTGAACAGGCAATCAGATACACAGGCCATAGAAATGCAAATCTAGACTTCAGGGCAAAGTTTCGTGCTGGAAAAATCAACTTGGGGATTCATCAACACCTGGATGTATTTAAAGTCAAGACACCACATTTGGGTACTACTGTAGTGAGTGTTAATAGAGGAGTATAAATACACCAGAAGAGTAAACTCCGCAGTGATTTTATGTTTAGAGGTCGAGGAGATGAGGAGGGACCAGCAAACAGACCAAGAGGCCAGTGTTCAGAGCAGGAGAACCGAGAATGAGAGGACTCCTCGCAGCCAAGTGAAAAGTGTTCAGAAGAAAGAATGGCTGTGTTCATGCTGCTGATAGGTTAAGAATGAGGACAACGATGGGGGTGATAGCCAAATTGTGTTACATGGGGCCACTGTATACATTTACATGAGCTTCCCAAGTGAAGGCAGTATGGACAAAGGCCTGGTGAACTGGATTCAAGAGGGAATTGGAAAGACGATACGAAGACAGCACTTGCATCCCATTCTGTCATGGTGTGTTACTGTAAAGGAGAACAGAGAAATGGGATTATAGCTGAAGGGAAATAAGAGGCAAGGAAAGCTTTTTATTTATTTTACTGTGAGAAGTATTCTAGCTTGTTTGCGTGCTCTGGAGAATATCCAGAAGAGAGGGAGAAATTAATGATGCAGGAGATCTGGGGGATGACTGCTATCGGTGATTGGAATCCACAACACACTGGAACTTAGAGACAGAGGCAGAGTATTTGGGGACAGATGCAGGTGGGCTAGGAGAGGTGTCAGTGGAAGCATTATAGAAATTCTGTGTTCATTACTTCTGCTTTCTCAGCGCAAGGGGAATCAGAACAGTGAGAGGAGGTGTTGAAAGTTGGCGGAGCTGGAAGAAGGTGTGACCTAATTGTCTCAGAGAGTGAGAGAGAATGGACCACAGAAACATGGGAAGATTGCAAGAGAGGGGAAAAGCCCTCTTGAGGTTGGTAGATATGGAGTGAAAGTGAGACGGGTCATGTGGTTGTGTGTTTTCACCAGCCACATTTTGCCACCTGAGTGCTGGTGGGAATTCGCTGAGAACTGAATTTAATTAGAGGCAGTGTTTTGTCTGATTAGTAAAATGGCAAGAGGCAAGGGAACTGGAGATACGTACCCAAGGGAATTTGTACAATTGTTGGAATGAGTATACCAGAGGAAATAAGCTGGAGAGAGAGACGATGGTACTTGGTGAATGGGACGTTTGACATCAAGTTTTTGGAGGAGGTGTAGTTCTTGATAATGACGTGTTCTGGAGTTTGAAAGTAGGTGCCTCAGGTAGCATGAAGGACACGTTACTTGGAAGAACAGATGTCAAAGAACCAAGAGCATTGGTTAGTGAAATTAACATTGACACCTGTGCTGACCAAAATGCCAGCCACTGGTGCCCATGGTTATTTAAACTAATTAAAATTAAATAAAACTAAAACTTCAGGTCCTCTGTGGCGCTTGTCACATTCGAAGTGCTCGTGGTCTAGTGGTTATTGTATCAGATAGTGGAGAGAGAAAACATTTCCAACGTTAAAGGTAAGTCTATTGAACGGATCTACATGGATATGGATATTGATGCCGACAACGATTATGACAAGACTGATTCCGGAGAGAGTGGCAGTTAGTGGCTGATGAAATCTTCAAAGAATGAGTACTTCAGAGGATACCCACCCTGACTCCAGCGGCCCTGACAGGTGTGGGAGAGAAAATGACTACTCTTCAGGAGGGATGACAGGGAGCAGGGTCCTCAGGAGAGAATCGGGTCTTAGAATAAAGAGGTCAAAGAATCATTACGGAAAGAGCTGAATGAATACGTAAGGACTGAGAGACACTGGAAGGTTTTGTGCAGTTGAGAAGAGAAGATTGAATCAGTCTAAGGAATTTACAAGAGTATATGGGGATTAGTATCCAGGTGAAGAAAGATGACCTTAAAGCCTTGAGCTTCTTCAAGAGACTTAGGTAAAGAACAAAACATAATAAGGTTTTCTCTGAGGGTCTGTGAGGCAGGTGGTGGTGGTGAGGCTGTGAGTACTGGTATAGAGGAATGGAAGGTTCTAGGCAATGATGCTGTCAGGGACGGCAGGAGGGGGTCTTACTAGGAGTCACTGGTACATATACATGTACGTGGTTGATCTCCAGATCTTAGATTTTGATTTTAAGATTGAGGTAATAGTTATAAAGTTATTTTTACACCTTATATAACTTTTTTGAAATAATCATCTTGTTTTTACAGTTTTTTTAAACAGCTTTACACTAGACATTTTTAAATATTAACATTGCCCAGCCCTTTTATATTATGACTTCCCAATTTTTAGGATTCTTGGTTTTGCTCAATCTCATTGATTGTGGTATCACTTTTTTTTTTCCAAGATAGGTAGGTGGGCAGCCTATTTGGGGGCTTTTTAATATCAGAATGCCTTTCTGTTGTCTTTGTGTACTTATTATGTAATTTGGGGGCCCCAGCATTTCTCCTAGAACTGCAGGTGTTATTCCACTATTTTCCGGGATGTCATGTTACTGAGAAGAGATTTGTGGTAAATTGATTATTATTTCTTTGTTAGAAATGTCTTTTTTTTTTAATTCAACCTGAATACCAGTAAGGTATTTTGTCTCTCTTCTTCTACCTCAAAATTTTTTTCCAGTCTGAATCTAGAAACAAGTCTCTTAATTAGTTTTGCCTGGAGTGAGCTCATTCAATACATCGCTCTTCCCTCAACACGGGAAAGAATTTTTTTCTGTTACTGCATTTGTTCTATAGGCTCCAGCTCTTCATTTTCTGTATGCGAGATGTTTCATATTTTTGTTCTTATTTGTACAGAAACGTATTCAAGTTTTGCTTCTACAGCACCAGATCTGGTCTTCACTGAATCAGCCATGTTTTGATTCTGCTTTACTATTTTATACAGTTTTAAAGTTGTTATTTAGAACTTTAATACATAAAATGATATATGCAATGATTATATATTGAACATGATAAAATGGATACTCATAATGATACTTTTGAAGGTATGCCGACCAGTAATCCCATCCCCCGTACTTCCTGCCAGCTGTTAGAGCATGATTTTAAATTTTGTGTTTACCGTCCCCGATTTTTTGTAACTAAATGTTTTATTTTAGAATGGTTTTATATTTGCACAAAAAATTGTAAAAGATGGTAGAGCGTTCCCACAGAGCCATTTGCCATTTTACATAACACGCCGCAGTTTGGATTATCTTGCATTTCTTCTGAATTTAATCCAACTCGGTTTTTTACGTAGTCTGTCTCTGTTTTGCTTTGTTTGTTTGTTTTTAAGAGAGTCCATTTCTTGGGACATTGTATAGAGGCTGGTAGACAGTTTACCAAAATTTTCATCTGTGTCCTTCGGCAAATGATTTTTCGAGTATGTTTTTCTTCTGAGCCCTCTGGTTGATTTTTTTTTTTAAACATGGTGATGGTAATGGTAGACTGTTTTCTCTTAAATCTTGAGAATAAAGGTTTAAACCAAAGAATATTCTTAAACCAAAGAATATTCTTAAACCAAAGAATAAAGCTTATTCTTTGCATTTTTAATGTTGTTGGTAATTAGAGAACTAAGACTTTTTTTCACCTCTTTCAAACAGATAATCGCCAATTGGGAAAACGACTTAGCACTATTAGTGTCCTGAAAAAAATGAGCACAAACTGTGTGCTGTAAAACAGCAGAAATGGCTTCTCTCATAAGTCTGAAGGGGCCAGACGTCTGAAATCAGTACCACTGGGCTGAGATCGAGGGTGCTGGCAGGGCTGTGCTCCCTCTGGGGGTTCTGGAAGACAATCAATCAGTTCCTTACGTCTTCTAGCCTGGAGGGGGCTGGGGGGGGACTGCTCACATCCCTCCCCTTGTGGTTACATCATGCCAATCTCTGCTTGTCTTCATCCCTCTTTCTCCTCTGCGTGTGGGAAGTCTGCCTCGGCCTCCCTCTGATAAGGGGACATGCAATTTGCATTTAGGACCTGTGGGATCATCTCTCCATCTCAAGGTCCTTAACTTTATCACATCTGCAAAGATCCTTTTTCCTTATAGGTAAAATGTTTAGATTCCAGGAATCAGGACCTGGTATCTTCAGGGGGCCATTATTCTACCTACACAGGCACCACAAACTATGATCCAGCAACTCTACACGTGTCCAGGCGCGTGAGCGTGCACACACACACACACACACACATTTTTTCCTACCAAAAGACACGTGAAGAAATGTTCATAGCAGCATGACTTGTAGTAGTTAGAAACCGAACAGTCCATCAAGAGTAGAGTAGATGGATAAGCTCTGACCGAGTCATACAATGGAATACTTTACATCAATGAGAATGAAAGCACTAAAACTGCATAGAACAACACGGACGAATCTCACACACATGACGTGAAGGAAAGAAAGCAGACAGAAAAGAGTAAGCCCCAGAAGAATTCCCATGTGTAATGTTAAAAACGGGCAAAATTAGTCTGTGGAGTTAGAAGTCAGGATAGCGGTTACCTTGGAGGGGCAGTGACTAGAGGAAGGTGAAGGGGGCTTCCGGGGTGTTAGGAAGGTTCCTTGGTCTGGGTGCTGGTTACTTAGGTAGGCTCACTTTGTGAGAATTTATTGAGTCATCCACTTATGATTTAAGAACATTACCAAAAAAGGATAACTGACAAAACTAACAGTTTTCTCAGGGTCGTGCAGAATCGTTGGGGCGATGGCTACACGGTCGGAGCCAGGAGAGGAAGGTGTCTCAACCTTAGGTTGAAGTCAAGGTTTCAGAAGTTTGAGATTATCACAGCTCTAGGAACAGGTCGATGAGGGGGATATTTCGAGGCACGTCAGCTCCTCGTAAATTTTTTGAGAAAATGTATAAATAAATCATTTAATAAATGGACATATGAATTGAAAAAGTAGAGGTTTGGCCTGAAAACAGGGAATTGGGTCAGTTAGGCCAAGTTATTCAGTAACAAGAGCTACGCCGTCCAGTATGTAGCCATTAGTCACACATGGCTATCGACCACTTGCAGTGTGGCCGGTCCAAATGAGGGGCTCTGGGGAGCCTGGGTGGTACGGTCAGTTAAATATCTGACTCTTGGTTTCAACTCAGGTTATGATCTCAGGGTGGTGAGATGGAGCCCCGTGTCAGGTTCTGTGCTCAGTGCGGGGTCTGCTTAAGACTCTCTCTTCCTCTCCCTCACCCCTGCTCTGTCTCTCTCACAAATAAACAAATCTGAAAAAAATAAATTTAAAAAACAGAGAGCTTCTGTACAAAGAACAAATTGAGTAATTGCTTTTTATGCTGACCACATGTTGAAATAAACTTGAGATATATTGGGTTAATGAAAGTCTACTATTAAATTCCATTTTTTTACTTAAGATATAGCTACTAGAAAATGTTAAGTGACATTATATGACTAACATTTGTGACTTCCATTCTATTTCTTTTGGCCAGTAGTGATCTAGACTGATAAACTTGATCAACAGTTAATAGGTATAGGACTAATAGCTACTTATTTTTTTTTTTGCACGTGCAGGAGGTGGACAGGTCTAACGAGGTTTGGCCCCATGATGGGAAGGCAAGTGAACAGAGTTGGTAGCAAGCTATTATAACTGAACTATTATTATAGTAGAACCATATTATAACTCAATTATTTCTGAGTTTCCAAATTTTTAGAAAACCTAACTGTTCTAAGCAATGGGTTCAAAACTAAATCATCACTGCTCATTTGGCTGTTACATAACCTCTTAGGCTTATTAGGCATTAGATTTGAAATAATATATAAACACAGTATGTAAATGACACTAAAACTGGTAGTTGTTATCATTCTTGTTTCAAGTATGAAGAAACAAATATTTCATAGGCCTTGGTGAGAAAAATTCTAAAGGCTTTTCTTTGTAGATTCTTGGGCTTCCTTAGACCAATCTTGGGCCATTCCAGAGCTTGGTGTCCCTAGCAAATAATGAGGACAAGCTCACACACAGAAAGCCAGGCCCCGCGATGTCTCCTCCTTCTCACTGTGGACATTCAGCTACAAGGAATTAATGCCTGGATCAAAAAGAATTATTCTGCATTCAAAACACTCAGCAACATCAATCCGCTCCTTCTAGTCCCAGATGCTGGCGGGCCACCCCATCAATCATTCTCACAGACGCCCATCAGCGTGTCGCCGCCGTGTCAGAGATCTGTTTTGGCAGGCTCGCTGCAGGGTACACGTAATCAGCCGCGATGCCACACTTAACCGTGATTGATGCCAGTCTTTTGACAATTTCTCCTGCCAGACCCCTCCATCATTCCGTGGCAATGTTTTCCTGAGTGCTAAATAATTTCTCTGAATTATCACAGCCGTTTTATGGACTGACTTGCAGAGATGTCTTGTTGTCACAGCTGCACTGGGAAGGATTTTTATCTTGTATGTCCTTCCCGGGTTTCTTAACCTCTGATGATTCTTCCATGTTTCTATCGCTTTCCTCATTCATCACAGAAGGGAAATACAATTTTTTTTGAGGTAAATAAAAGGGATATTAGAGTCAGTGTCTGCAATCCGTTTCCAAGTCTTCATTTGGTGGCAGCACGACCTTGAAAATATAACTATTAGTATGCCTCCACTTATTATAACTACGCCTTTGTTATCACTAGGTCTCTTTGACAAGATGTCATGATTGTTAAGAATCTGAGATCTGAGACAAGTCCAAATAAGTGTCCTTATAATCTGGCATTTGAGGTTGGCCATAGAGGTCTTCCAAATCTGCACTTGTGCGGAAAGACTTCCTCCGTTCCTTTTCTTCTCCTTTTTCCGCCGTTCACCACCAAGCCCCAGCTCTACCCCGATGTAGAACTGACGTGGAAGCATGAGGGGATGACACATTCAAATGGCCCCAGAGCCTCCTCTGTCACGAGACATCTGTGACTGAAAGCTAGAGATCTGACAACTAAAACACTTAATCCTCTTCCCCGAAAAATGAATGGTACTTCAATTTGATGATATCCAAAATAGTCACTGAAAAAGAGAGATCACCGTGTTCAAATTAAGAGGACATATTCCAAAGACAAAAAGGTAGAAGGCGGTTAACTTCAGCTTCCACGTGAGGTCAGTCGTCTTTTCCAACACACAGTTCGCCTTGAAATGGAAAATACCCTAAAAGATTATTTCATCTGAATGCCAAGTTAGTGACTTGTTTTTTCTCTTGCGTAGCCTCCTGCAAATCCCAATGAATGAAATAATCGAAACTAATAAAAATGTATGGGAAAACATTCGGTTACATTAAGGAATAAGGAAATTACCAAAGAGAATAAAATATAATTTTATTCTTTGCTTCTGATATATTTATCCTTTTTCTTTTTTTTTTTTTAAGATTTTATTTGAGAGAGAGCATGCATATAAGCGGGGGGGGGGGGGGCAGAGGGAGAGAGAGAGAGAAGCAGACTCCCCACTGAGCAGAGAGCCCCATCTCAGGATGCCGAGAACCTGACCCGAGCTGAAGCAGATGCTTAACTGACTGAGCCCCCCAGCTGCCCCTATCCTGTTTCTTTTCATCCTGATAATCATTTTGTTGAAAACTGGACATTTTAGGTACACATTGTAGTGACTTTTGATACTAATCTCCCCCAAGGGCTTGTTTTTCTCATTAGCTTATTATTTTAGTGATTTTACTAGACTATTTTAGGGAAGTCTGTTTCCCCCGCAGTGTGATGACGTTGCTCCTTGGAGAGCATAGCCTCAGATCGGTGTATAATCAACATAGGATGATAGTTATTTTAAGGCTTTCGTTTTAGGGCTTTTTTTTTTTTTTTTTTTTTTTTTTTTTTTGACTGTCTCTTCTCTTGATCGCACTGCTAAGCTGTCGGCCTGGTCTGGTATCACTAATTGCCAGCTGACCGTCCTGTTGTCTTTGACAATGCTCCTGGCATTGTCATCAGACTCCATAGTCTGATCCAATTAAACTCAGGGTCCGTTGCAGGGACAGATTTTGAGGCTAGACTTTGAGGTTTGTTCCAATTCCAGCAGGGCTTTTCTTAGCTATATTTTTCCTTGGTTCTCTCTGGTAAACTAGCCAGTCTTATGGTTTAACTTGTTCCTCTAACAGAGCTATCCGCCTCCTCTTAGTCCTGTACCACCAAAATCTCCATTGATTTCAAGAGTGCCCTTACACTTAAACTTTCCCACACTCTGTTTCAAATAAAGCCAGCTCCTTTGAGGAGAGCTTCAGAGTCCCCTGTTCTTAGGAGTTGCTTCTTTCCTTGCACAAAACTCAGAGCCACTGTTACAGAGCTGGGTGCAGGAATAACACTTTTGCTTTCCAAACCGAGCTCTGCGTGGTGATGGGAGCGTGTCCCTTATGGCTTGGGACCTCTAGCTTATGGGTGAAATGGCCTGCTCTGCCTGCAATGAAGCCTCTGCCCTGTGAATGGGGACAGGGTGGAGAAAGAGCATCCTGATCGCTTGGGCCCACTACCCAGGAATTTAGTCCATGCAACCTGGATCCGGAGGAAATGAGCAATTCTGGTGGCTTGTACCTCCTGGAAAGACATTGTGTCCCTTGACTGATGAGGGAAAAGGGAGCCCTCTCCTCTTGGCTGTACTTACTCAGAGTGAAATGTCCATCAGGCTGAACTTGGGGAAAGAAAGGAGGGAGTGGGTCGCTGCTCAAGTGTTGCAAATTCTTGCTGTTTTAATGGAGATTTAGTTAATTGTCTTGAATGAATGTTCATTCATTTGGTCCATGCCCTTAGGAGAATTTCCAGCGACTTTAAAGGTTTTTGTTATTGTTGTTGTTAAAAAAAAATAACTTGGAAAAAATATATTAAGATTTTATTTATTTGTCAGAGAGAGAGCGCAAGCAGTGGGAGCAGCAGGCAGAGGAAGAAGCAGACTCCCCACTGAGCAGGGAGCCCAATGCGGGGCTCAATCCCAGGACCCTGTGGGATCATGACCTGAGCCGAAGGCAGATGATTAACTGACTGAACCACCCAGGCGTCCTTTTTTTTTTTTTTTTCACCCCCCCAAGTTATGGTTCGCTGCTGGGGAACAGGGCCATGGATCTCCCCATGTGACTATTCTAGATATAAAATGAAAAGGGGCAAATAGGATGTTTCATATTTAAAAATGGGGAGAAAACTATTCGTAGGCTACAGACCATACAAAACAGGCAATTGGCTGGGTCTGGCTTGTATGTTGTAGTTTGCCAATCCCTGCTCTATAGCAATGATGCTGATTTCCATGTCATTTATGGCTCCTGCCTCAAAACTCTATACTCATACGTTACATTTACAATTTAAAATATATTTTTCTGCTGAGCTATTGATGAAGGACTTGATTCACCTGGGCATACACTCCATTATTCCTAGGGTTACATAATTCTGGACTCACTGGCTGTAACTTTATCATTCTTGGTAACTACTCTTTGATGTATAGTCAGGGAGAAGAGTAATAAAGGCAAAAAGAAAAGTCCTTACGTGCCTGTCCTGGCAGGACTTATATTTCTTTTCTGATGATCATCATTGTTGATCTAGCTCATTGTCTATAAACTCTGTAAGAATTAGAGATTTTTTTTTCTTAACAAGTCTTTTTTTTTTTTTTTTAAAGATTTTATTTATTTATTTGACAGAGAGAGAGACAGCCAGCGAGAGAGGGAACACAAGCAGGGGGAGTGGGAGAGGAAGAAGCAGGCTCCTAGTGGAGGAGCCTGACGTGGGGCTCGATCCCAGAACGCCGGGATCACGCCCTGAGCCGAAGGCAGACGCTTAACCGCTGTGCCACCCAGGCGCCCCATTTTCTTAACAAGTCTTGATCACCAAGGACTGATTCTCAAACAGTTGTCTTGGGGATTGGGGGTTCCCCGAGAACTTTGATATCCAGCTGGTGGTCTTACATCATTGTTCTTGAGAGCTGCACCTCCCCTTTCTATACTGTGAAGGTTCTGAGTTGTCCAGAGCCTCCAGGATCATCAATCTTCATTGGCCCCAATTTTGGAAAGCATGAAGGAAGAAAGGTTTGTATTTTATACTTCTTGAGAATATAACTTCGAAAGGAGTGGTGTTATGGACTAAATGCTGTTCCCCTAAAATTCATACATTGAAGCCCTAACCCCCAACATGATTGATTTTGGAGATTTGGTAAGGATTTCTTGCCATCTGGTTGGAAAACAGGTGTGCCTATATTGTTGACTGGTTTCAGATCATTGTTCTGTCCTCTGCCATGGATCATTCTTAATTTGCCTCCAGTCACCTCATGGATGCTGGAGACGTCAATTCTTCCTTGAACAGTGGCCTGCAACAATGGTCTCGAAAAGATGGGGTTAAGGAACCCAAGTGGGGGTGAGGGAGTTGGTTTTGTCTTTATCACTGTGCTAAGCACGGACACAGCAAACTCCACAACGTGCTGCCCAAACCAAGCTAAAACCTTCTGCAAAACTTTATCGAAAACTTGAGTGTAATGGAAGAATTACATCTCCTAGATAATCAAGCCCAGATACTAGATAAGACCCTTCTTGGATGCTTCCCAGTCCAGCACTGAAGCTGCCGCCATATAAAGAAAGTCTGCCGTGTGCTCTTGAAACGAGAAAGAGAAAGAGAGGGGAGGGTGGAGAGGAGAGAGGGAGGGGGTGGGAAGGGAGAAAGAAAAGGAGAGAAGTTCTAGCCCCTCCTCCCTATGGTGTTCCCGACCACAGTCACTGCTGCAGGTCTCCTTTCTGAGTACTTGCTTTGTACCCTACGTCCCTCCCCTTCTGAGATGATAGGCTTTGGGGATGCTCACTACTTTCATTAAAAAATAAAACAGCAACCCCCCCCCTTCCTTCGTAGTTACCCTTGGCCTTGCCCTAGAGCCCCTTCAGGATTTTCTGTCATATCACAAACATCTAGTATCAGGACACGCACCAATATCTAGGAAATTTGTTTTGGAATCACACGGCTGAGGCATACATCTTTAGTATAGGATTCTCCTGGGTGTCAGCAAAGTCCGGAGTGTTCATGCTTCTTCCATGGGCATGAGATGAAATTATGCCCCAGAATTCTTCCTATCATCTTATGGTTTCAATCCTAATTATTTGTGGGTAAATGCCACACACACACACACACACACACACACACACACACACACATCTTTCAAAAGCAAATTTCAGGTGAAATACAATCTTCAGCTACATCAATGGAAAAAAAAAAAACCCTAAGGGAGGTGATATCTAGACGTTAAACTTTGCAAATAAGATAAATTTGATATTTTAATGAGATTAGACTTTGGGATTTTTTGGGTGTTTTGTTGTTGTTATTTGTTTGTTTTCTAAGTCCCCAACTTCTCATAACACTTAAAAGTTTGAGATTGCAATATTTTCCATTCAGGTTTCAAAACTCCAATTCATTTTTAGGGCACAACTACAAAATGCCCTTCTCCTTCGTAGTTTCTGTAACAAAGTTTTCCAAATATAAGAATCCTGAGTCCTAACATAGAAACGGTAGATCAGTCTCCAGCAAACCCCAGGAGAGAGTGCCCTCCACTGGAAGCCTGAACAGACCATCCCTTCCTGCTAGAGCCAGATCCTTCTGACTCCGTCGATCTTCAAACATAAAGAAAAAGTGGCCAACGCAGAATGGCTCAAACCCTCGCTACTAAATGTGCTAACACTGTCCTTGCCCACCCTGCAAGTCAGGCTTGCGTCGAAAAATACTATCTAGTGCACGAAATATTTCTCTAACCGTGATGCCGTCTCTTTAAGAATAACTTAAACCCCAAAGACTGAGATGTTTTAATAAAATGAGTCCAGGCAAGCAATTGTTTTTTCTGAGACTGTTCAGCCCAGCATGAACCCTGAGTCTGACAGCACTGAGCTGCCTGGTTCTCGAGGGACCTCAATGCCTGAGTGAGCTTCCCAAGGTGCCTCCCTAACTCCCAAGGTGAGATGCAGCTCAGCGACTGAGAGCCCAGTTATTTCCAGTCTGCACAACCACACGTTTTTTTTCCCTAAATTCTCGGTCTCCAGGGATTGCCTTGCAAAACAAAAAGCTAATTTACCACTAAACCTTTGATTAAAAAAAAAAAAAGACAAGGAAAGTCTTCTTTTAGTCACATTGCATGCTCAAGACACCTTTCAAGGTGAGAACTGCTAAATTTACACAAACGAGGACACCTTTTTACAAAATTTTATGGACACAAAGAACTTGTCTTTTTTTTTTTTTTTTTTCTGCCAGTAAATCTCTAATAAGTGCCTACTCTTCACCAGGCACCAGACAGGGCTCTAGGGCCGTAGTTAGGGAAGAGCCTTGATCTCTGCGTGCGAGCAGTACACACTGTCCTGGAGGAGACACACCTGTCGTTTCCTTCAGGATCAGACGGATAAAACAAACACTGAATATAAAACACCAGCAAAATACCACGGGCACCCAGAAGTCATAATGATGTCAACAACGATGCCGGGGGTAATGATAAAATATTAATACTATAATAACCATGTGGTTAAGACACAGGCACTCTGGTAAATGATTTCTATGTGCTGTAGAATGGAGTCTCCATGACAATGTCATGTGACAGGTACAGTTAATACCTCCATTTCATAGATTTGGAAACTGAGGCATGCAGAGGAAGGAATGACCAAGTGGGTTTGGGGCAGGCAGAACGACCTCACGGAGGTTATTATGTAAGTCACAGCCCGGGGGGAGGGGGGATGAATGGGATAGAAACAGATAGAGGAGAAAGAGGGGAGAGACGCAAGGTAATTTGGCCAAGGAAACAGCACTAGATGTAAAGAGCAATCCAAGCAAAATTAGGGGCGCCTGGGTGGCTCAGTCGGTTAAGCATCCAACTCTTGGTTTCAGCTCAGGTCATGATCTCAGGGTCCTGGGACCAGGGTCGATCAACTCCCCCAACTGGGAATCTGCTTGTCTCCCTCTCTGCCCCTCCCCCTGCTCATGAGCACACACATTCTCTCTCTAAAATAAATCAATAAATCTTCAAAAAAGAACAATCCAACCAAAATTAAAGGGAGTATTGTGTTGACAATGAAGGAAAGATAGTGCTAGAAAAGATGTCCAGTATTTGAAACATTTGGAACAGTTTCCCACACCTGGCAGACCCTCATCTCACGAAATGTTGCAAAGTGAAGCAAATGAATGGACTTCTTTCTGGGTGCCAGACTCAGTTTTCCTCCTATTGGGCTCCATTAATTGGTATTTGCTTCTTGCCCATGCTGCGTGCACTTTTATTATCATTTTTGATCTTTTAACCTATTTTACAATCCTTTCCTTTCCCCTGTCAACAGAAGGGAAATGCAATCATAGCTGAACAATAGCCTAGGATACCAAACAAAAACTTGACAAGTGAAAGAGGGGGAAAAACACAGTGTCTTGTCAGCACATCCGCAAAATAGGATACCGGTTGCCATACAGGGACAGATAGTAAAGTCAGAGGGTCCATGAGAGGCATGAACTGTCAGCTCCAGGGACAGAAGTAAACTCATCTGTTGTGAACACCTACCTCATGCCAGCTCTTCACCTACATGGTTTCTCCCAACTCCACCGACAAGGCGCTATTATTCCCATTCTACAGATGAGAATATGGATACTGATGGGTGGGGTATTCTTGCCTGAAATCATTGCAGTTAGCAAGGGCATATTCCACCTTTCAAACCTTGTCTAGCTGACTTCCCATCCTATGTTCTTTCCACAATGATGTGTTGCCCCACCCACCATGAGAACTCAGGGTCCTCTGAGGTCTTATGGCCCCATCTCTCCCTCCCTCCACCTGTCTATGTTATATAATAGGACATACCTAACATTTAATGTTTTACTCAAAACTATGATTAAATCTTGAATCAGTCAGGCTTTGTGATCCCATAGCCAGTTTTCATGGGCAAATACATGTGCAAAAATCGAGTGATGAGTAAAACGGATATCAGATTGACTCTACTTACCAATCTGTGTGGGTACATTAAGTGAAAAGTATGAAAAACTTGTAAGCACTACTCAAATCATTAAATACTTTCAGTACGGTTGGAGTCCTTAAATATTGTCTTTAAGTTAAAGTAATCTTCCCAAAAACTGCAAAAGTGGCTTGAGAGAATTTGAGAAAGCATCAGATCCAAGTGGAGCAGCACAGAATTTCCCGATTGCCTGCAGCCTGCCTCTTGCCATTTTCCAGCCCCTGCCTGCCTTCCAAGGTGTCAGTCTTCCTGCAGATTATAGTGATTTGCCAAAATGTTATTTTCAGAAGACAGAGAAAATGGAGACTTTATCAGAATAGAAAGTGTTGCCTACACTGTGAGTTGTTACCACTGTTTGATTTAAAATTTCACTCAAAAGCATTTACAATTGGTTTAACTTTGTAACTGAAAAAGGAGCAAGAAGAGTGTGGTGCTGTGGATTAAACCGTACAAATAGAACTGATGGATTTGTGCTCTTTATCGGATACTAATCATGCCTTATGTCGGTATCGGGCTGTGTAAATTTCAAAGCGGTCATATATATTTATTTTTGCCTTGGATTTGGTCAATATTCCAAAGAGTAGATAGTGCAGGAAACAGAATCAGCTCTTTGGTAAGAAAACTTGAGGCTTGGAGATATGAAGCAGCTCTCCTATGGTGTCAGAGTTCAGGATGAGTTAGAGAGGACTAGGCTTCTGGACTCTGGGACCCCCATCCCTGTGTCCACATCACAGCTCTAGCATCTCATGATTCCAGTGAAGGCACAGCAGATCCCACATCCTTCCTGGAGAATTCTGTAGCAATGAAAAGGTTTGGGACCCATGACTCTGACTTCTTTAAAAGTTCTAGAGGATTCTTTGGTCAGCAATTCTAGGAAACTATTAATTCAGTAAATTATCCTAGCTGAGAGCAATACATTGCCCAGAATTGTTTCCTTTGAAAATTCAGGCTCATATTAATTGCGGTTAAATTTTCTTTAGTGTTCCTAAAGATAGTTTAAACAATTGAATCACAAGATGAATGACTTCAGCTCATAGTTTCAGGGTAAATAATAGAATGTGATACTTTAATTAAGATGTTGTTTATGAATAGTGCTTTTAAAAACAATATAGTGTGATCACAACTGTGATAGATGGAAAAACAAGTCTAGAGAAAAGTATTATTGTGGGTTGATGGATTAATAATTTAAAAGGGTTATACATATAATTTAAAAGGCACGGATACCTTTAAGATTTTATTTTGAGAGAGTATGCACGCACGCACACACAAGCAGGGAGGAGGGGCAAAGGCAGAGAGAGAATCTCAAGCTGACTCCACACTGAGCACAGAGCCTGTCCAGAGGCCCTATCTTATGACCGTGGGATCATGACCTGAGTCGAAATCAAGAGTCGGACGCTCAACCGACTGAGCCACCCAGGTGCACCAAGGCACTGGTATCTTTCATTGAAAAACTACCAAGCAAGACAAACGAGTGAGGAAGAGAGCTACAGAACTGTCAACTCCCCTAGAACTAAGCTCAGAAACTCGGTTTCCACAATCAGCCCTTGACTTGACACTATTGTTGACCACCTGGATGTTAATTTGGTAATGATGAACATAAGGGAGTCATGAGTTATGGACAGTGACTCTCCACGATTCATGTATTTATTCATTCAGCAAATATTTGTTGAACTCTTACCACATAGTAGGCACTGTGCTATAAGCTCGTCGCACGAAGGGATGCCAACTCAGGCACTTCTCTCTCTGGGCTCGTAATCTACTGGGGGTGATAGACACAGAAAGTGATAACTGGAGGAGAAGCAGCTGTGAGTACACGGGGAAGGGAATCCACTCAGATCTGAAGGTCAGACTTCAAGCACCATCTAAACCGAGAACCCAAAGTTGGACAGCAGTTGGTCAGGTGAAGAATGGGGGTGGGGGTCGGGGTGGGAAATACTGAAGGTAGAGGACATATTTGTACAATATCCTATAAGTGAAACAGAGCCTGAATCGTTCAAGGAACTGAAAGAAATTTGGTAGAACTGAACAACAGGTTGTTGGGGGAAGAGTGGAATCAAATGAGGCTTAGAAGATAAGGAATGCCAGATCCTTGGAATTGTGGGCACTGAGGGGGAGAGAGATACGATCAGGTTTGTGGGTGAGACCCACCACACTGGTTATTAAATGAAGGATGACTGAAAGAGGGAATGTCTCAAGTTTCATTAGGAAGCTGTTTTCCTAGTTTGGGTGAGATACGGACTAGGACAGTGGCAGTGGGGATGGAGGG